>NC_090064.1:13955231-14112989 GCF_038355195.1 Osmerus mordax
CCACCACCGCCGCCGCCCATCAATCACAACATCGCCTGGCATTATGGGTATTACAGTGTCATCCGAAAGAAGGGAAAAAGCCATCGCTCTCACACACGACACAGGTGTCTCTGTCAAACCGACCAGGGACAGAGAGAGGGAGTGAGATACAGGAGAGAGGGAGGAAAAAGAGAGGAGAAGAAGCCAACACGTGCGCTCACACCAGACCTCCATCCATCAGAGGGCTGGCCTGCGTGCCCCGGGTGACAGATGAAAGAGGGAAAGGATGGGTTTCTCGGAGGAAGAAAAGATGGGAGAAAGGGAAGGAACCGCCCTAGCCTTAGACCAACACCCCCTACCTTAACACACCCTGTCCCTTGAGACCATTCTTAATGGATGAGATCACTGTATCGCACATGTGACACTATCACGCACGTTTATGTGCTCTCATTTCCTCATCCGGTGCTCCCAGATCCCTCCCCCTGCCTGCGCTGCCCCTCACCCGGCCAAAGTAATTGCTGTTGGTTATTGATCAAAATTAATCACAGGTGGCGGGGCAATGGAGCGTCTTTCTCCCAGCTGACACCTAGAGAGAGAGAGAGAGAGAGAGAGAGAGAGAGAGAGAGAGAGAGGAGAGAGAGAGAGAGAGAGAGAGAGAGAGAGAGAGAGAGAGAGAGAGAGAGAGAGAGAGAGAGAAAGAGAGAGAGAGAGAGAGAGAGAGAGAGAGAGAGAGACGGCTATAGAGCCATTACAGCCTGGAGTCCAAACTCCTATTCATTACCTCCTAACAGTCGGCAGTGGGAGGAGGAAGTCTCCAGCAACACAGGCTCTGTACCTGATCATGACGGATGACTAAACTACTATCTGCTCCAGGTTCTATGCTGAGCACATGTACTGTATTCTGAGAGACCCCACGACTCTGTGTAACCAATTTCCTTTTTATTAGTCGTATCTGTCCCTCCGCAACAGCCCTCTCCCACGTCCTCTGTCCCTTGGTATCCATCACCAGATGGACGTCTGCAGAGCTACAGCGGAGAGGTTTCCTGTGGAGGACTTGCCATCGGATGATAGATTCCCATCTCTGTGCTCTACTGGTTGGGTCTGAAGCTGAAGCCCCTTAAGATGAACCTTCCAGATTGGTCTATTATTGATGCTGTGATACATTGTGGGACTTGGGACGCAAAGTCACTCCATTGTCTGCTAAAAAGAACTTTGTGTCTACATGGACTCTACGGGGACCGAGTACAGATGGTCTCTAGATACAGAACAGGCAGTGACAGCAGACAGAGGAGAAATGAAGAGAGGGAGAGAATTAGAAAGAGAGACGGAGTTGATGGATGTGAACTGCCAGGTTTTTGCGTTGATGGGAGCTGGAATATTCCCTTGGCACATGGTTCAGAGTGAATGTCAGGATAATGCGAAGTCCCCTGGGATGATTGAACGCGGGGATTGTGACGGAGCGTGTCGATGTCGATGGGTTTGGCGTGCATGTGCGCGTGTTAATGTGAGGGAGAACGCGGTGTTTTAATGTGTGTGTGCTTGTGTTTTCCACGCCCGTGTGTTTTTAATAAACGGGTATGTGTGGTTGTTTGTAAACATTTGTGTGTCTCAGGTCAGTTCACAGTAATATACAGTATAAAAGTATTTTCCTCTGTGATGTGAACGAAGTGAGGAATAATGTGAGACAGACTGCTTACAGAGTAAAAATAAAAGAAGACAAGAAAATATCGACTTAGATGGATGTAGGGTATCCCTGCCAGATATACGACCAGTAGGAAGAATGCTGACTCGCTAATATAAGCGATTGATATAGCTAAAATGTTGTTCTAAAGGAACGCCCTTGACCTAACGAAAAACACATAGAAGAAAGCTGATGGATTAATTTTCTTTATAAACCGAAGTGTATGTCAGTTGTCAAAGCTTAAACAAAGAGGATCTTCAGAGCCCAGAGCTGTCGTGTCATCTACAGAGTTCCTCTCATTCAGCTTCTTCACATGGTCTATGGCAGCTCACAGTGTCAGCTGTAGCTAGATAACAATACCTCATTATTTACTCAGCAGCCAAGTGACTCAGCCTGCATTTA
Source organism: Osmerus mordax (assembly GCF_038355195.1). Classification (NCBI taxonomy): domain Eukaryota; kingdom Metazoa; phylum Chordata; class Actinopteri; order Osmeriformes; family Osmeridae; genus Osmerus; species Osmerus mordax. The sequence goes on from NC_090064.1 coordinate 13,957,294, forward strand.
CTGTACTTTGCTGTGCTCCTCTTTTCTGTAACCTCTTCATCTCTTCTCTCTCTCTCTCTCTCTCTCTCTCTCTCTCTCTCTCTCTCTCTTGCTCTCTCTCGCTCTTGCTCTCACTTCATCTTTCCTCTGTCTTTCCACTCATCTCCTTCCTCCCTCCCTTGGTGTTTTGCCTCAGTAACTCTTGTACCAGACACTCTCTCTTCCCTCTCTCTTCCCCCTCTCTTCACTCTCTCTTCCCCCTCTCTTCACTCTCTCTTCCCCCTCTCTTCCCCCTCTCTTCCCTCTCTCTTCACTCTCTCTTCCCCCTCTCTTCCCCCTCTCTTCCCTCTCTCTTCACTCTCTCTTCCCCCTCTCTTCCCCCTCTCTTCCCTCTCTCTTCCCTCTCTCTTCCCCCTCTCTTCCCTCTCTCTTCCCTCTCTCTTCCCCCTCTCTTCACTCTCTCTTCCCCCTCTCTTCCCCCTCTCTTCCCTCTCTCTTCCCTCTCTCTTCCCCCTCTCTTCCCTCTCTCTTCCCTCTCTCTTTCCCCTCTCTTCCCCCTCTCTACACTCTCTTCCCCCTCTCTTCCCTTTCTCTTCCCCCTCTCTTCCCCCTCTCTTCCCTCTCTCTTCCCTCTCTCTTCCCCCTCTCTTCCCCCTCTCTTCCCTTTCTCTTCCCCCTCTCTTCGCTCTCTCTTCCCCCTCTCTTCCCTCTCTCTTCCCCCTCTCTTCCCTCTCTCTTCCACCTCTCTTCCCTCTCTCTTCCCTCTCTCTTGCCCCTCTCTTCCCCCTCTCTTCCCCCTCTCTTCCCTCTCTCTTGCCCCTCTCTTCCCCCTCTCTTCCCCCTCTCTTCCCTCTCTCTTCCCCCTCTCTTCCCTTTCTCTGTCTTTCTGTAAACATGTTCGGAGTTCATTAACTCGTCGCCTGTGGCCATGTCCGCCTGCCGTATTAGCCAAATAAGAGGTGTGTGTGTGTGTAACTGTGTCTGTGTGTGTGCTGCCCCAGCCTCCTGGCAGGTACAGTGCTACTATACGTGCAGACACATAAATACATCGCAGTAGGAAGGCCCTCTTGGGAGCCTTCCATGCATCTAAAACACACTTTACCTTCAGCTGGATATATTTAGACCAACTCTGTTTGGTTCACTTATCTTCCCCATACATCTCTGCCATGGATTATGAATGGTCGGACAGAGACACTGAGGCAGTGAAAGAGACCAACACCAATCTTCCAAATGCCCTCGACACCACGACAGGCAAACACCATGGTTAGCTGCAGCCAGAGCCTGAGGCCCAGGGCTTAGCGACAAGGTCGCAGGAAATGCAGGCGCCGTCATAATGTTAAACAACACTTTAAAAGGGTAATTTAGCCCGAGTAAATAAACCCCCAATGCCAGAATGGATAAAGAACACTCGCGCTGGCATTTTAAAAGTCGGGCAAGTCAGAGACACCTTTGGTACACAGCTGAGAGAGAAAAGGAGACAAAAATGGAAATGTAGCCTATCCGTGCTCCCATGACTAGCACGTATAAAAGCCAGAGTAATTTAAATAAACTGACAAGGCAGACTGCAAGCCAGGCCTGCTGCCACTGTGGGACTGAGGTAAAGCTCTTTGATAAGGAAATAAGCTGCCCGGAGCCCGGGAGAGTCATCCGAGTCAGCTGGTTTCAGCTGGGAGCAGAGCGCCGCCACAGTAGAGCTAGCTAGGTGGGCCTGTCAATGCTTGAGAGAACCAGATCAAAAGGCCTCCTCTTCTCTTTGTCTCTCTCTGTCCCGCTCTCTCCTTCGCCTATTCAAGGTGTTTTAAAAATGAGGAGTAGGGAAACTCGCCTTTCTTTTTTTTCCTGCTAACTCTTTCCTCACTTCGTCTCTCTCTCTCTCTCTCTCTCTCTCTCTCCTTCTCCTTCTCTCCCACCTTCGTGCCCTTGCTTGCCAGTGCTGTCACTTCCTCTCCTTCCCTCCCTTCGAAAGGTAGTAAAAAGGGAGTCAGGTGGCTGAGCGGTGAGGGAGTCGGACTAGTAATCCGAAGGTTGCCAGTTCGATTCCCGGTCATGCCAACTGACGTTGTGTCCTTGGGCAAGGCACTTCACCCTACTTGCCTCGGGGGAATGTCCCTGTACTTACTGTAAGTTGCTCTGGATAAGAGCGTCTACTAAATGTAAATGTAAAAACTAAGAGAACTTACATTACTTTAGACGCAAGTGCAGCTCATCCCCCTGCCCGCCCTCTTTGGACCTCTCTCACCCCGTCTCCCTCTTTGGACCTCTCTCGCCCCCTGTCTCCCTCTTTGGACCTCTCTCGCCCCCTGTCTCCCTCTTTGGACCTCTCTCGCCCCCTGTCTCCCTCTTTGGACCTCTCTCGCCCCCTGTCTCCCTCTTTGGACCCCTACCCCCTCCCTTAATCCCAGAAGCCCTTTTTTTTTTTTTTTTTTTTTTTTTACCACAGGGCGCCTTTCATTTCACCTTCCAGCGCCGGGGATCTCACGACCTAAAAGCTATAAAGCTCTAATTGCTGTGATAGACGCACACTCCCACAGGAAGCACCTTTGCAAAGGTCAATTCGTTATTAGAGACTGAGGAGCACTGTCATGGAAGGCAGGGGGGCCACACAGGAAGAGCAGGGAGATAACTCTTTTACCAGCACTTAGAGAAGGTTAGTTAACCAGCACCTGAGATTAGTGCTGAGTCAGGACCTGGGATAATTACCTAGAGGTATGATAACAACACTCTTTCTGTCCAACAAAATGTTCATCAGAAGCTCTGTCTCCAGGCTATGCTTGATAATTACCCTGCTAATGAGAGAAGTAGTTGGGATGGGGGTGGAAATGGTGGGGGATCAAATCAGCTTACATTAAAGAGGTGAAGTGAATTTTAAAAACAGGGATCCCCATCACCCTTTCCCCTTCAGGTGTCCTAATGAGAGCCTACTTACTGTGACAAACCCAAACTCTCATTATGAACTCTGACATCACTGCTCTGTCTCTCACAGAGCACACTACAGACTCCAGATATGGACAGAAAATCCAAAACAATAAACTTCTGAGCAGCGCTGAAGGAATACAAAAAAAGAGCTCCAATCTTCTAGAATGTTCTGTTGTCCATGGCGGCAAGCAACTAATTTGGCAGCTTCTGTGAGTGTATGGCTGCCAGAGTCTCTTTGATTACTGGTGATGGATTGAGAGGAGCTATCGGGAATCAGAAGCTACACAATCCCAGCGGAAACATGTATTAATAATGGAGTGAAGGGAGAGATAAGTCCACAATGTTGTCCTGCTTCATTAACAATGACAGCGTGTACCCCTGTCTCTGTGTTCTCCCCAGCTCCCTTTTCATAGCACTGCCTCACAACAACAGGTGGAAATCAATTCTGCTAAGAACAGGCAGCAGGTGCAGGTGCTCTTAAAGGGGATTGGAGGCAGACCAGGGAAACCGAGGAGAGGCCTATCGGAGTGAGCCCAGCCTGGGCCCTGGGCCAGCACCACGAGGAGGACACAGCTGCAACATGTCTCTCCGTCCTTGCCAGCGCCGGAACAGGGGTGGGGGAGAAGAGGGGGGGTGGCGGTTTGGGGGCAGAGCAACTTCCATCCTGTGCCCCCCCCCCCCCCCCCCCCCAACCCCCGACTCCTGCGCCCTGACGCAGCCGATCTGCCAAGTCCTGTTTTAATGAACTACTCAGCTGCGCTGTGTGATTACTCCTCTAAGTTTCTCCAATCAGACGCTCGATGGTGCGGATCATATATTTCCCTCCACTTGTTGCTTGCTCATTCGGCTCGCAGGTGTCCTCCCCGATGCGTTTTTTGGAAAACGCATCGGGGAACACCGCGGCTCCAGTTGGCCCAATGACAAGCCAGACACAGTTTATGATGTCCAAGGGGAAAAGGGACGGGGGTTATAGATATATAGATTTAAACATAAATGATAAAAGTACGTAAACGTCACCCTAAAACGGTCCGAGGCTCCGAGCCAATATTCGGCCGTATTTAAATCTTGTTAAGGAACTGGACTGCGCTTTATGTTTTGCCTTTCCTGTTCACTTACTGTGAGTCGTCAGCACCAACACACCCCACCGACACGCCCCACCGACACGCCCCACCGACACGCCCCACCGACACACCCCACCAGCACGCCCCACCAGCACACCCCACCGACACACCCCACCGACACACCCCACCGACACACCCCACCGACACGCCCCACCGACACACCCCACCGACACACCCCACCGACACACCCCACCGACACACCCCACCGACACACCCCACCGACACACCCCACCGACACACCCCACCGACACACCCCACCGGCACACCCCACCAGCACACCCCACCGACACACCCCACCGGCACACCCCACCGACACACCCCACCGACACACCCCACCGACACACCCCACCGACACACCCCACCGACACACCCCACCGACACACCCCACCGACACACCCCACCGGCACACCCCACCGGCACACCCCACCGACACACCCCACCGACACACCCCACCGACACACCCCACCGACACACCCCACCGACACACCCCACCGACACACCCCACCGACACACCCCACCGACACACCCCACCGACACACCCCACCGACACACCCCACCAGCACACCCCACCGACACACCCCACCGACACACCCCACCAGCACACCCCACCGACACACCCCACCGACACACCCCACCGGCACACCCCACCGACACACCCCACCGACACACCCCACCGACACACCCCACCGACACACCCCACCGACACACCCCACCGACACACCCCACCGACACACCCCACCGACACACCCCACCGACACACCCCACCGACACACCCCACCAACACACCCCACCAGCACACCCCACCGACACACCCCACCAACACACCCCACCGACACACCCCACCAACACACCCCACCAGCACACCCCACCGACACACCCCACCAACACACCCCACCGACACACCCCACCGACACACCCCACCGACACACCCCACCGACACACCCCACCGACACACCCCACCGACACACCCCACCGACACACCCCACCGACACACCCCACCGACACACCCCACCGGCACACCCCACCGACACACCCCACCGACACACCCCACCGACACACCCCACCGACACACCCCACCGACACACCCCACCGACACACCCCACCGACACACCCCACCGACACACCCCACCGACACACCCCACCGACACACCCCACCGACACACCCCACCGACACACCCCACCGACACACCCCACCGACACACCCCACCGACACACCCCACCAACACACCCCACCGACACACCCCACCAGCACACCCCACCGACACACCCCACCAACACACCCCACCGACACACCCCACCGACACACCCCACCGACACACCCCACCGACACACCCCACCGACACACCCCACCGACACACCCCACCGACACACCCCACCGACACACCCCACCGACACACCCCACCAACACACCCCACCAACACACCCCACCAACACACCCCACCGACACACCCCACCGACACACCCCACCGACACACCCCACCGACACACCCCACCGACACACCCCACCGACACACCCCACCAACACACCCCACCAACACACCCCACCAACACACCCCACCGACACACCCCACCGACACACCCCACCGACACACCCCACCGACACACCCCACCGACACACCCCACCGACACACCCCACCGACACACCCCACCAGAGCGTGAAAAAGCATGGGGAGCGTGTTCTCTGTTGTCTTGGCAACTTCTTTCTTCCTGTGTTTTCTGCCTGTCTATAAATAACACTGGGGGTTTGAACTCAGAGCAAACTAAACGATGCCAGGAATATACAGTTGTGAAAAACTGAGTAAAACATCAGGATGAAAACTGTGCAAAATACATAAATGGAAAGCTCCCAACGGATACAAAATTAATTAAAAAAGTAAAAAAGACATGAAACTCAATCTAGGCTCAGGAACTTGTGTGGATGTCCTACAGTAAAAAGTATTTTATTTTTTCAGAATAAAACACCCGTAGGAAAACCCTAAAACGTTCAGAGAAAGAATAAAATAATTCACAATCACACAGCACAGGAGACAGGCATCTCCTTTCTGAATTAAATCATGTGATCCAGCCATGAAGTTTCCTTCCCAGTGTATGTACACAGCAAGTGGTTGGGTTGACAAATGAGTTCTAGGTTTCGTGGAAACAGGCTCCTATTTGAACAATAAACAAAACAAACCTGTCACATAATGTCATAGGGCAGGGCCGCCTGCCCTTATGGTGACGTGACCTTCTTCTAAGCCTGTGTGTCAGCCATCCAACCACCAGGCTAGTCTGCATTTCATTTCTTCAAAACTGATCCTGGCAGGCAGGTAGGATTTACTATAGAATTTGAACTCCATTCTGTACTTAGACCTCCCTCCCTTATGACATGGGTGGTGACAGTAGCAACCACACACCAACGCACACACGCATGTACACAACCAAGCATGCAACACACACACACAGAAAACGCACACCTCTGAAAGTTTCCTCCCTGGCCTCTGACCCAGACACTTGAGTGAGCGTGGTACGTGTTCATCAATCTGACTTTCTCTTTCTGCTCTCTCTAGTTCTCTCCTCCTCTGTAACTGAGAAGCAGGAAGCCTATTGAATTCACTGCTCTTCAAAGGGTGCTATGGTGTCTGTTTAAGCAACACATTGTCAATGAAATCCTTCGATGACCTGTCTGCTATTTTCTACTGTTAAGCCATTTGCAAATAACCGTGAGCAGGAACAGCAGGTGACATTTAAGCTGATGCACACTGATCAACACGGCCAGTCAGTCAGTCAGTCAAACACACACACACACACACACACACAGACCTAACAGACATATCTCTGCAGGTCTGCTATCTGTGTGTGTGTCAGTGTGTCCGAGGTCATGTTTTCCGATAAGGGTTGATGGTCTTCCTGTGTGTTCCCTTGAGCCTCTGGATCTCCTGGGAGTGACTGTCCTCCTCAAGCCTTCACTGTGTGACACACAGTTGGTTTGTGTATCAGTTCACGTGTGAGTATGCATGTACGAAAGCCTCGAGTTTGAATGCTTGGGTGTCATATGGAAAACATTCAAAACAATGGTTGGCAAACACAGATGATTACGTGTGTGTGTGCAGAAAGAGGATAGTGCAGTGTTATCATTCCCCCCGGGCACCTAGGCTTCAACCTCTTTGTGCCGAGCTCGTCTGCTCTGTGATGTCATCGGTGCTTTCTGGTGCGCTGCGTCTGTAATGGAGTCCATTTAGCTCCACACCGAGCCATTTCCGTCCAGCCTCACCCCATGAAGGACACATTAGTCTCTTCCCTCCATCCCTCCCTCTCTCTGTACCTCGCCTTGTCTCTTTCTCATTTTATTTCTCTCCATCTACCCCCCCCCACCCCCACCCCCACCCTTCCTCTTTCGGTTGCTCTCTGTTCTTGATACTGTAGCTTTTCGGGATGAATTTCCCACAATGCTTCTGCTCATCATCATTTTCTCTGCCCTGCCCACTCACTTCTCCCCACCCCCTTCTCTCCATAAACATGTGCTTCTTTGGAAAATTACACTCCTTTAAGGGGATCCAAACATCACCGTATCTCAAGCCGCGCACATAGACGAGGATATGCAAGATCAAACGTTTCTCATGGCTGTGTGAGCAGAAGGGATTGTACACACACACACACACACACAGGCTTGCAAAGATACACAGTTGAGTTTTTAGGACAGAGTAAACACTGTGGTTTTGGGGGGTTGTTCATGTTCTTGGAAACTCTTGGCACACGGCAGTGTGTATAAACACTACACCATCAGACACAAGTCTCTCCTCAGTCTCCCTTTGAAGCTGTCTCACCTTTGACCCCCCTCTCGGCTTGTTCCAGGCAAAACTACAAACTAGCTTTTTCTCTGGAAACACTTTCTGACCCCTGGTCACTGCTCTTCTCCACTAGAGAATATGAAGGCTGGATTGAAATGCTCTTGTTTCTCACTTTACCTTCTGTATCTATACATTCGGTTGAACAGCTGTTGACTTGTCCCAGTGGAAAGTGAACTGTAAATAGCCCTGTCTATATTCATGGTAGATTAGGACCGGCACACACTCACACCACTGAGTCGTCTTACATAGTGGTGTCAGACTGGCCAGTGTGAGGTGACTCGCACTCCCGCAGGAATGTTCTGAAACTGTGCATTAAAAATGTAGGTAGGCGCTATGTGAAGTTACTAGTTGGGGCACTGGAGTGGTCATGCATGTGAAGCCTCAGTGGGAGTTAGGAGCAGGAGGGGAGGGGGGAATACAACAATAGATGACAGTTGAAAGAGGGAAAGAGAGAGACAGGGAGAGATGGTGAGAGAGTGAGTGAGTGAGTGAGAGAGAGTGTGTGAGAGAGAGAGAGAGAGAGAGAGAGAGAGAGAGAGAGAGAGAGAGAGAGAGAGAGAGAGAGAGAGAGCGAGAGAGAGAGAAAAGTATGTCAGATAAAAGACAGCGAGAGTCCGGGTAACAAAAATTTGCATTCATTTAGTAGAAAAGGTCTATGCTTTATGACACCAATATAAAAACGGCAGAAGACCAGATATTACATCTCTGCCCCACATTCCGCATTTTATACTCCACCTCCATAGTTAGGAACTATCAAACAAAGTTTGAAGCTCTGAAAGTCCCACCACACCTCCAATCTCTGTGTTTAGCCCCGTTATACTTTCTGCCCTGTCAGCTGAAAGCAGTGCATGATGGGAGGGGCAGTGTGTTGCTCGTGCCCAGAAGGATTTTGAGTCTCTTCCTGAGTCTGTTGGGTCCAGGGATCAACATTGTGACTCTGCCATTGAGTGGGGGCTTACGTAGAGAACCATATCATAGCCTTAACCCCTCCCCACACCGATACACACTGGTGTAGTGATAAGGTCCCGGTCCCAGTCTTCTGATAATGATGGGCTGTTGTGTGCATGAGCTGGGCATACTACCATGTATACTGTACAGCCTTGTCAAGAAGCAACGCAACCAACTGTCACTTTGAGCCTGAAAGTGAATGAATCCTTTGCTTTCTACAAGCGACAAAGGCTTTGGGTTGAAGAGCATTTGGAGCGTTTGAAGTTGGTGGCCTGAATCCTAAACTCTTTACCCGACAAGGAACAGGATCTGTGCTATCAACTTCAATCAAGTCAGAACAGTCAGGCAGTGAGAGTAAGAGAGTAGGGATCTGTATGGTCGGGAGTACAAGTGAGTCAAGCAGTGAATGAGAGAGAGGACCAAGGTCTGAAGAATCTAAAATCACCATAGCTGAGCTAGCTAGTGCTGGGCTTAACCATACATCTGCTGACAACACAGGAACATTTACATTTAGCAGACGCTCTTATCCAGAGTGACTTACAGTACAGGGACATTCCCCCCGAGGCAAGTAGGGTGAAGTGCCTTGCCCAAGGACACAACGTAATTTTGCACAGCCGGAATCGAACCGGCAACCTTCTGATTAATAGCCCGACTCCCTAACCGCTCAGCCATCTGACCCCCAGGGAGCCAAGAAGGCCTGACAAACCGCACAGACTCAGTCACCTCCATCGCCCACTACAATATATATATATTTTTTTTTTTGTGTGGGTTATCCCCTTATTTTATTCACTTGCTTCTCGTTTTGTTTTTTTGCCCTCATCTCTCGTCTCTGTCTGCAAAATAACTCTGTTCAAGAGAACGTTCTGGTTATCAATATTTCATAGGAAAGTACAGTTCTAAGACTGTTTCTCTTGAAAAGCCCTTCGCTGGGTAGACATCCTTGACTGCTTTTTTTGTGAAGAATTGTGAAGAATTATTGTACCAAAGTATTATTTCAGACTCCATTACTATTCTATACAAGCTCATAGTGGAAAACGAAAGAAAAAAAAAGAAAAAAAAAACATTCATCAGCATTAAAGTTCTCAGGCTCAGTCATAACTTCTCAATATCTCATTAAAAAAAAAAAGCATTCATAATTAAAATGATTTTTTTCAACCTCAAAGTACTCCAGACATTGAACATAATCTTCTGAAGGGGATTCCGTGTGCAACGCCTAGTTTGGGTTATGCAATGTACTTTGCACAGTGCTGTCCATGCAATGTTCTACACAGTAGGCTACGTTGTGCTAAGTGAGCAATCTTTCAGTACACACATGATTGTGTGTGGCTGTCCCAAGAGGCAGGGTGCAGTGATATCATCTGGAAGAGCGTAAACACGGGCCTGTTCCCCCAGATCCTCCTTTACCCTGTAGTAGGAGCTGCTGAAAAGGATCTGGAACACAGGGTGATGCTACAGGAAGTGTCTGCTCTCCACAACACCCAGCTCTCCAGCATCCCCCCACATCCTACTGTACCTAGAGGTCCCTTTCTGAATCCCCGCCACCCCCCCACTGCTCTCTCTCACTTTTATGTCCTACCCCATTCCACCAGAGATGGCAGAAGTGCGGAAATATTTTTTCAACCTTTCGAAACATATTTTTCTCACACAAACCTACACGTTTTTTTAAAAACCTTTCAAAACTTTTTTCACACACAAAACCAGAAAGTTTGTAGTAAAAAAAAACAAAAAAAAAAAAACTTCTCATATCTGCATTCCAAACATTTCCTCTCTTCCTTTCTACCTTTCTTTAATCTCTCTTTCCGTCCGTCGGCCTCCTCCCTGTCTGCTCTCTACTCCCCCTCTCATTTCCAGGGAAGGCAATTGCTCTGGATTAACCATTGAACCCCAGTGTAATACAGTTAGTCCTGTAACCCTCTCACTCTAAGTCTCCCCTCCTCTGCCTCCACACTGGGACAAATCCGGGGCTATCTAATTAGGCAGCCTCTGGCCCACTTAAGAACTAATCTGATACATGGAGAGCCCCGATAACTAATTAAAGATTGTCGCCGTTGACGATCGCGTGATCGCTGCCATGACAACAGGGAGGGGGCAGACGATGCAAGGGTGGTGCTGATGTTATGGGAACCAATGAGTTGTTTCCGTTACTGAGACTTGGTTACGTCAGAGCGGATTACAACACAACATCAGCCTGGTGGTGTGGCAGAAGGACTGGCAGGAGGCTTGGATTTGAGGGGGTACTGTACTTGGGACATGAAATTAAGATTACAGGAATTTATAGAAGATTGTCTAATAATCTCTTCCTTCAAAAACCTACCTATCTTGGTGCAGTAGATATCATACTAAGACCCAAATCTATTGGGACAAAGAAGGTCTGGTTCTTTTCATCAAACATCATATGAAAATTTAATATAAAAATATAAAAATAATAGTAATTACACTCATATAACAAACACTAATTTGTTTGTTTAGTTCCTTCAACTAAACTTCTGAATATATCTGACTGAACAAACTGAGAAATGACAGGACGTTGTAATTCTCATCTTGAAATCTCTACTTTATTGGCAAGCAACATACAGTAACTTGCAATGTGAACTCCAAAACGTTCAGTGCATTCCTGAACAAACAGTCATTAGAATATGTCTGCCAACTTAAAAGTTAAGTAGATAGTACTGTTATAAGCAAAGAGAGTTAGTGTGAAAGGAATGGAAAACCCTTATCATCTTATTCAGCTTTCATCTTTGTCCTTTCGATACCGTTCCAGAAACTAAACTGCTTTTATTTCTGTAAATTCCCAACAATTCCCAACAAAAATTCCCATTCAAAGAGCATTTCTAGAAATGAGAGTGAGACATGAGAGACCACACATAGACGCTCACACAAACAGACACTCTCGCATACCTAGTCATTAAAACATGGTCATCTCTTCATATGCCTCACTTCCCTAAATCCAGGTTGACCAGGCTGTTTTCAGACAGATTAAGAGCTAGCGGCTCATCAAGCCTTCCGTGCGAAGAAAGAGGAATAAATACATATTGAAGTCATAACACGGTCTGTACCAAGGGGATGAATCACCCGCTTTAATATCCGTGAACATAATCCGCATTAGCCTCTGCTCATTCAGAATGTATAGGTTTAAATGAGGGGGTCTAATCTCACTAGTGTGTCCGAATAGTCAGGTGGCTGAGCGGTTAGGGAATCGGGCTAGTAATCTGAAGGTTGCCAGTTCGATTACCGGCTTTGCAAAATGACGTTGAGTCCTTGGGCAAGGCACTTCACCCTACTTTCCTCGGGGGGAATGTCCCTGTACTTACTGTAAGTCACTCTGGATAAGAGCGTCTGCTAAATGTAAATGTAAGAACAAAACCTCTAAGATTTTAAGGGGGGGGGGATTTCTCCTCAGTGATTACATTGGGGTTGTTGTTACAGGTTCCACTCAACGCTACGCAAAGATGTCCAGTGCACTTCTAGAGTGATTGGGCGCCAAGCACATGAGCTATGGGTCATGCTGTAAGTGAGCACTAAGCTTGTTTTTAATGCTGGGCGTATATGCAGTTTAAGATGACTTTACAGCCACATTAATGCAGCGTAAAAGCAGCTTTAGTGTGATTAAGTTACTAGCACCCTCTTTACAGGTTGTCCATTCGGACAACTTAGGAGGGCCAGTAGTTCAAGGCCCCTTCAACGTGATGAAGACCATGCAGCGCTACCTTCATGTCATCCATCCATCAGCAGAAGTTGTGTTATTTAGTTCTCAATACTATTTATTAGGCTGGCACTGAAGTGGATGACCGCATTGGCCTTTAGATACTGTCATGCTACTTAGAGGGGATTTATGGCGAGACAAGTACACTTAAAAAATCTTTACCAGGAACAGCGCCAACAACAATGGCTAATACCAGTACATCAGGCCCTAGAGGGGACATGGGTGGGCTGAGGGGGGTGTGTGTTGGGGAAGGCTGCCAGTGGTACTGGGCTGCACCTTATGGTAGAGCACATGGCAAATTAAGTGAAACGTTCGATGGAAAAGTCCCGTAAATGTTCATTACGCTTGTCGGCTGGAGAGGCAGAGAGGTTTTGGAGGCAGAGAGGAAGAGAGAGGAGAGGGAGGAGACCGGAGCGTGGGCACACAAGCAGAGAGGGAGGCAGGCCAAGAGAAGAAAGAATGAAAAAAGAGCAGAATGGAAAGGCAGAAAGAAATGGCATCAGGTCATCAAGAACGGCGAGAGAAAATCGAAGAGAAAAAGTGTCAGGGTCAGAAACGGAGAGTAAGGAGAGAAGAAGAGTCCTCAGGCTGGAGTGAGAGGTTAGACACCTCCAGGTTCCTTCTGTGTTGCACCTGTGATTCCCTCTGTGTTGCACCTGTGTTTCCCTCTGTGTTGCACCTGTGTTTGCTGCGGTGGGCCTGCTCTCCCCAGCCTCAAGTCAATCACAAGGAGACAGATGTGCTTTTTACCACAGCAGTCGATATCTGAGAGTCACCCCATCGATCTTGACCAAGCACTCCCTCCAACTGTCGACATCCAAATGGCCAAATCCCCTGTGATCTCCCCTGACGGAGGATGGGGGGTGTTCCTTAGCTAACAGTCTTGAGAAGAAAAGAGAAAAGAAACTCTCAGTCACGGGCGTAGGCTGCCAGTCTGTGAAAGAGGACGTGAACAGGAAAAAGAAAAGAGGAGAGTGCGATAATAGTTTGGTGTTAACTCTGTTTCAACAGCCATTGGGCAGGTAACTGAGTCCACCCGGAAGTGACCCATGCATTGGCTAGTTCCCCTTTCCTCTGTCACCCTTGCCACCTCCCTGTGAGGTGTGACAGACGCTTATCCCATCCCTTTCTGGCGAGCGAGTGGACGACCAGCACTCCAGTGCTCTAGCCTTGACACAGGTCACATGGTCTGCACGCACATCTTTGTTCCTGCTCAACCCATCCATGACCGGGCCCTCGTCTCCTGCCTCCCACAGAGCCTAACTAAGCTGATTACAGACACAGTGAGGAGCCTGGAGGCCCAGCCAATACCTCCTCAGGCCCCCTAGAGGACGGGAGGATCATTTCAGCCCTGTAGAATGGACTCAAGGGTCTACAGACTCAGGGCGGATTATCAGAATAATGTGTGCTGGGGTCAAAATCAGCTGGAACACATGTCTGTAGTTCCTTGACCTTTAAAATCAAGTCAAAGGGGCAAAAAAGGAGAAACTGTTCTCTGCTTTGTGAAGGTGGAGTCTTTACAGTCACTCACTCACTCACTCACTCACTCATTCATACCCAAGGCACTGCCAGCCCCAGCCCCACCCCCAGCCTGAGTGAGACCCGCGCTGCACAGAGTGTGAAGGAGAGACAATTATATCTTGTGTCATTTCCTGGGGCATCAGGGATGGCAAACAGCTGGCAGCACCACCCCTGGTGACGCTCACAGCATGTAGAGAGAGACGGAGAGGGAAAGAGAAGAGATGACAGATGAGAGAGGGAGCAGCAGGAGAGGGGGAGAAGTTCACAAGGTGGAAAAAGGTGGAAAGGTGTAAAAAACGAGAGGAAAAGGGAAGGGAGGGAGGTGAAAGAGAGAAGGAGGCAGGAATGGATAGAGAGGACACACTTGTACTGCAGGCATGTTATTGTCACCCTCTAGCTAAAACTACGGCTAAGTAGACTACTGACTGCTCATGTCCACCACGGTGTTATCTGTCTCTCTCCTCTTGAATTTCCCCTGGGATTCTTTAGTGTCTCATGTTAATTAACCTCCTCCCCTCAGACTGGAGCCCTAAGCCAGGCCTGTGCTCTTGACTTTGGCTACTGTTCTGTGGAGGAAAGCACTCAAAGGCTGGGGGGCTGTGGGGCTGAGGGGCTGGGGGAGTGGGGGGCTGGGGGGATGTGGGGGGCTGTGGGGTTGGGGGGCTGTGGGGGTGGGGGGCTGTGGGGGTTGGGGGCTGTGGGGGTGGGGGGCTGTGGGGGGCTGTGGGGGGAAGAATAAATGGGCGATATGATCACTCGTTCTCTCTCTCAATGACACCTGGTGTGTTGGCTGCAGAGGTCACCAGAAACCAGTGGCAAGAAGTGTTCGTGTGTATGTGTGTGTGTGTACATGTACAGTGTGCGTGTGTGTGCGTGTGCGTGCGTGTTCATGCATGTGCTCTGCGCTGTTCCTGTGAGTCATCCACGGTACCTCCCTGCAGGTTCCTCTCAGCTGTGATTACGAAGCCGTGATTACAAAACCCATATCCTCATTTCGAGCTAAATCGACCTCATTTTTATCCAATCACAGGGACCATCAAAATGTAATGAAATATGAAAACGTGTTTGCTTTGTAAAAGAGAACGGCAGGCATAACCACCTTCACCGCCCCGCCCCTGCTCTTCAGAATCCCCTCCTTCACCCTGGCCTCGTTCAAGCGGCCCTGTGTGCTGTGACAAAATAAAAAACCCTCTCTTCTGAGGACGGTCATGAATTATTTTTCCCTCGCGTCTCCACGGAGCCCACGACGCAGACGACACACGCGGCCGCCGTCAAGGTAACGAGGAGCGCTTCCACCGCCGAGGGCGAGACTCAACGACTCGGATGTGAGAGTGCCTCGGCGTTGTCGACACAAACAGAACGCCCGGGAGAAGACGCAGGCCGCGGAGAGAAAGCGAGCCAGGCCCGGACGCTGAAGACATCGCCCCTAGTCACTCTCCGTTCCCTCCGCGCGGAGCCGCGCGAGAGACGACAGAGGACGCTGGATCTCTGTTAGGAGGAGGTTCAAGTGTGTTTCTCTCTCCATTTGCATCAGGGCTGATCGTGGGGGTGAGGAACCAGCTGGTCTCTCTCTCACAGCCTGCCTGGAGATGAATAGCACTGGGTAAGATAAGTCATCATGGTACAACACCATCTCCATGGAAACTATGCAAACACGGCATTTCCGCGGAAACGAGATAAATTAACTTGATTTCTTATTTGTTTTCCTCCCCCCCCGGCTCCTGACCTCCTCAAGACTGACGTGCACAAAATCGGTCCATGAAGAAGAAAAATGACCAGTTTTTTTCATTGTTGGTATAAACATGTATGGATTTTTTAGGAGACTATTTGTCAAGGTGTCTGTGTTTTCACGTCGTTAATGTGACCCTCTCGGGCCACCATGTGTTGTTGCATTTTGTGCCGCAAACTCTGTGGCCTGCGCCGGCTCTTTCAGGAAGTGTTACTGGAGGAAGAGAGTCGGTGCACCTGAAGGATCGCAGCGGTGGTGTGCTGCTGAATCCCAAACATGATTGACCGTGAGCCAAATATAGCTGCCAAAGAGTGGCCATACACTTCCTGTGTCACAGGCTGATGTACAACGTCAATTTCATCCTTTACCTCGAGCAACTGAAGACATGAGAATAAAAAGAGCGGGGGGGGTGGGGGGGGGGGGTCCAAGGGGAGGAAAGAGAGATGAAAGAGGAATGATAAAGGGAGATTCAGATGAATGCAGTCATAGATAGGGTGGGTGATGTAGAGTGAAAGGGGAATGGCAGAAAGGCGGAAAGACGGAAAGGTGAGAGAGGTATACACATACAAAGAAAAAGAGGAAGATGGAGAGATGGAGAGATGCACAGTGTGACTAACAGTGTTGTGGCACCTTAGGAAAACCTTCCTGGGTCAGCAGTCATTGAAGGCTGTCAGATAGAAAGGTGTGTATATGTGTGTGTTTGAATGTGAGTGTGTGCGTGAAGGCAGGGTAAGACAGAGAGGGGATTTGAGTGTGATTGAAAGTATGTGAGACAAAGATAGAAGGACAGAGAGAGAGAGAGAGACAGAGCGAGAGAGAAAGAGAGAGAGAGAAAGAGAGAGAGTGTGTGTGTGCATGTCTGCTGGGATAGTGTGTGGGTGAGGGGGGTTTAGTGAGGCGTGTAATGGAGACCTGGTGTTCACAGTGTTAAGAATGATGACTCTCTACCACCCACCCACCCACCACCCTTCCCTTCCCCCTCTCTCTCTTCGTAACAGAGGATGGCTAGGGTGAGGGAAGAGAGGGGGAGAGGAAGCGATGCTTGTGTATATATAACATCCCCCAAAACTGTATTTTTGCAGAAGTTGTTGGCACACTGTTGGATTTGAAATCATTCCAAATGCATTATTTGCAATCATTCGAAACGGCTTAAGGAAAGTGTGCCTCAAATTCCATCTTGTTGCAGCTCTGTCACGGCTTAAAGTCATCCAGGCCTCCTCCTTCTCTTCACCCATCAGCTTCCGTCAAAACCCCTCTGAGTCCCCTAAATGGCGAGGATAACCAAATCAGCATTAGCCATGCCTTGTGATTCTAGTCTGCAATGTCTACTACCCATGCGTCAGACTGTGTGAGGTCCAGCACGACATGTCCCCAGGCCAGGCCAGTAGTGTCCACATCAGGGCCAGGGAGCTGCACCAGGGCTGGAGCTCCTTGGCATGCAAGGCCCCATGGGAGATGGAGAAGCAAAATAGAACTGAGCGTGACAAAGAGACAGGGAGGAGAGAGGAGAGAGTTAGAGGAGACAGGGAGGAGAGAGTTAGAGGAGACAGAGAGGAGAGGAGAGAGTTAGAGGAGACAGGGAGGAGAGAGGAGAGAGTTAGAGGAGACAGGGAGGAGAGAGTTAGAGGAGACAGGGAGGAGAGAGTTAGAGGAGACAGAGAGGAGAGGAGAGAGTTAGTGGAGACAGAAAGGAGAGAGTGAGAGGAAACAGGGAGGAGAGAGGAGAGAGTTAGAGGAGACATGGAGGAGAGAGTTAGAGGAGACAGGAGGAGAGAGTTAGAGGAGACAGAGAGGAGAGGAGAGAGTTAGAGGAGACAGGGAGGAGAGAGTTAAAGAAGGCAGGGAGGAGAGAGTTAGAGGAGACAGGGAGGAGAGACTTAGAGGAGACAGGGAGGAGAGAGGAGAGAGTTAAAGGAGGCAGGGAGGAGAGAGTTAGAGGAGACAGGGAGGAGACAGTGAAAGGATGCCCAGCTTTCCATTTTCCAAACCCACAGATCAACGGGTATTCGAGAATTAACCAGAAACAAGCAAGAGGCTTTTTTTTTTTTTAAGGTCAATTTCTCAGGGTCATCCGCTTGAACAGTTCTCTATTGTGTTGCCTTCCAGAACTATGTCTTGCCTGACTGTGGGAACGTGACCCTGGGGTGACGCTCTGAGACATCACCTTAGTGTGATCAATAGTGTCTGCCTGTCCTAACTCCGGCTCTATGGAGAAGTGACCCTGAGCTACCTGTACTTTAAACCGCAAATGAGATATATTCAGCCTTAAGCCCAGGGGATAATCTAACCTCCACCATTCATAGCGCAATTTTCATCTACTGTACATTAAAAAAGGTTTCAGCTGATTAAACAGTGTAGTCATTTGTATTTCTATTCCTGTCTAGACTCCCCCCCCCTGCTCTGCTCATCACAACAAAAGACTCTATGAAAATTATATGAGGTCTTAAAAGTTGGTCATTTCCAAAACGAAATCTCTCTGAAAGTCATTTGAAGTAAAGTGCCGACTTTACAATATTCACTCACGGACCACAGCATATTGCTGACAGTGGGCCCAGGAAGTGCACTAACAATATAGATAAACCTATAATCTGCATCCCCCTAATGTTTCCATGATGCCTGTCATATAACTAGCCTGATAGAGAGGGACACATGACCACAACAAGGACCAGGTCTAACTTTAAATTACTAATCCCATCCACTGTGATAAAGACATGGCCAGTGTCCGTGGAGAGGAGGGGAAGGTGGGAGGGGAGGATGTGTCCTGCAGGTAGGGAACATCCAGCTGATAGAAGCTCCAGTGAGGCCAGTGCAAGGCTGTAAGAACTCATGGCACTCATAATCTAGCAGGTTCTCTCTTATCTGATTATCAATGCAGGGTTAAAGAGGATTTGGGAGGTGCTGCCTAAATGCAAGGCTGTGCTGATTAGATGGCCCCAGTGGAAAGGGTTACGTAAGCCAGGAACTGAAGGATGGGAGAAGGTGTACTCTACCTGAATCACTAGCTGGCCTGGTGTAATACCGGATAAAGGCACTAAGGCACTAGATCTAATATACAGGGAGGCATAGGGTTTTGTGGGGTATATAGGGTTTGTTTCATTCGTAAACTTCATAGCAATTATTATAAAAAGCGGTTGAATAAGACCTGGGTGAGTTTATGGGAGAGCATGGGTTTAGGAAAGCATACATCTCAGAAAAAAAGACTTGTAATACATGATAACAGAACCACAAACACAGTCAAATGCCCATTCAGGAAAACAAAATTCCAGGCCAGAGTGGTACAGACAGCCAGGGCTTTCACGACATAAGCAAAAGTGAAGTAGCTAAGAATCCATTTGCGCAACAAGCTGAAAGGCTTCTCTCAAAAATGCCGATGCCTATCGATCGAGCCTTCTAAGGACAGACCACAATTCATGCAGAGATGAAAGGATAGTAATGAAAGTCGGGTACACCTGCTTCATGGGCCAGACTCAGATGGAGAGAGAGAGAGAGAGAGAGAGAGAGAGAGAGAGAGGCATTGACTTGCTGACTGAAGCCCTTTCTCTCTCTCTCTAATACAGGACCACACACATAAGCACACACACCCATCAACACAATGAGAGCCTTTTACCCCATCCAAACATGTAAAAAACCAGTCAGCATCCAGTCCTGAAGATGACACATCCATCCAATTGTTCAAACATTTATGTATTCAGACTGATTAGATATTACATGACATGTGTGTGCAAGAGAAACACTGGGTTTGCACCGATGCTTGTTGTAGTGCACAGCCAATGCTACACCAGACACGATCATCATCTATCTGGAGCCGACAGACTTTGACTGCTTCCTTTCTCTATGCCCGAAGCGTGGGAGGGCAAAATAGCAGCAGTGACTGTGTGGCTGCTCCCAAGCCTGGGCATACCCACTTAGAGCAGCTTATTAGATAAAGAGGAGAGTAATGGTTCAGATCCACATTAAGACCAAATACAGATCTGGACATTGCTCATGTGTGGAGAAAAGAAAACGCTACTTGAGATGTCTGGGAGGGGAGTCATTGATCTCCCTGAGAGCTTCTGAATTGCTCAGATGGGTTCGTAGGGGTTCAAATAAGAAAAGAGACCAATAAACTGAAACTTCTTGTTGAATAACACAACTTCTGAGAATTCCAGCTCTAACCTGCTCGCCACAGCTTTTGTACAGCGTGTAAACTTTCTCAAATACATTTCAAGTCTCAAGTGTTGAGACTGTATATTGCTGTTCCAAACGATCCACCAGAGCACTTGGTAAGTATCGATGCTGCAAGTCATAATATGAATTTACAACGTGGGAAACATGGTCCTAACTCAGGTAGGTTCATTCTGAGCCTCTCACTAAATCACCAATGGGTGGGCACGAGGTGATGCCAGAATATTTACGGCTCGTTTTTCGAACATCATTCATTTTCCAAAAGCACACATAAATAAACACTAAAAACGGCGTCTCATCAAAAAAATTCTCTTCTCAGACAAATAATACTATCGTTCAGGTCAGATAGACACGTATGCATAAACCAACAGGCTATTACACAGTTCTACAATCACAGGTTCATCAATAAATCCTCAAATTAATAGCTTTAAACAAGTGTGTGGTGTCTGTAGTGTTCTGGAAGCTAAAAGAGGTGTATCTTTGATATTAAATGAAGTGGACAAGGTCCAACCGCTGAAAACAATCCCGTAAATGTAGGACGTTGCTTGCTGTTGACGTACATGTATCATGTTTACAGCCACTGGCATGACTCATCCCCAGAGCTCCGGTGCATTGCTCCCTGTCTGGGGCAACGTGGGCCTCAAGGTTCATTTCTGCAATCACGGTTGGCATACACGGATACGTATGGAACAGCGGACAAGACGCATCCTGCGGAGGACATCTTGTGAGGACCAAGCGTTCGAGATTTAAATGATGATGCAGCCGTTTGTCTTGTATAATTTAGCGGGACATGATATTGTGTTGTCCAAGCTGTGGTTAAGCTGTTGGAGACTCAGACAGTAGAGATGAGATCCCGCCGCGAGGGGCAGGTTTTAATTTTCTGGAGGGAGACGCTTCCCAGCTGTTCAGCAATATCCCTTTAACCCTTGAGCCAACCAACTCACACAACACAAGTCCAGTGCCTCTGCAATTTCACAACATAAAGCTCGACAGATTTCACTGTAAAGCTGCCAGTTTGTTTTTTCATGACATCTGTGAAGAGGAGACTACACTTCTATTGTTTGGACTCTGCTGACATAAAAATTCACTAATGATGTTTGTATTTTCAGCCTGATGTGCAGAGATTAGTTTTTGGTTGTTCTTGTGTCAGGACACAAGGCTTGTAAGGACATGCATCTCCTACTCGTAAGTTCACCTGTGTCAGCCAGCATTGCAACTACTGAACATACCTCAGATTGATGCTATATTAGAGAGACTATTTATAGGCCTGTGTACTGCTCTCTTTCACCAGGTAGAACAGCAAGCCCCAATCCTAACCCCTCTCTCATTCTCTCTCTCTCTCTCTCTCTCTCTCTCTCTCTCTCTCTCTCTCTCTCCCTCCGTAAACAGTGAGGCAGCACTACAGCTGAGTACCATACTGAAACTCAGTGGGGACCCTGCATTAGAGAATATCCTTCCTATTTTGACCATGACATTCATTATTCAACAGATAGGTTTGCAAAGACCAGGCCATGCTGAGGCATCACTAAAATTGCTGTCTCTCAATCCTTCTGTATTCCCTCATTCTCTTGATATTTGCTCCTGCTTACTTTACTGACAGGCACCCTCTCCAGAACCCCTCTCTATCCCTTTCTTCATCCATATGTTAATTGAAACCCTCAAGTCTTTCATGTTTTGATCTATTCTTATTCCACTTTTTGTTTCTGTCCAAGACTATCCCTGCACACTTTCCGAGTTTGTTATTGATATTGTTGATGCTTGTAATACTAGCTTCATTGGCTGTAAATATCGGACTTCACATACTAAACCTTTGTTTACGTGGAGAGAGGTGTCGCAAATAAGTATGCAAAGGGATCTAATATCTACAATCCCCTGAGCAACCTAACACCACAGTGGGAACAGAGAGAGAGAGTGTGAGAGAGAGAGAGCGTGCGAGAGAGCACGAGAGATCGAGCGAGAGATCGAGAGAGAGAGAGAGAGAGAGAGAGAGAGAGAGAGAGAGAGAGAGAGAGAGAGAGAGAGAGAGAGAAAAGACAGAGGAAGACAGAAAGAGAGAAAGAAAGAAAGACAGAGTGTGTGATGAATTTGAAAAAAGGTTGGGGTTACATCCTATGAAAGCACTGGGGTGTGTAAGCGACTGGTAATGACATTCTCTTGGACAGGGGTCAGTGTCCGTACTGGAAGAGGCTTCCCCGACAACAGACTGCCTGCCTGCATGCCTGGAGAAGAGTTCCTTTCTAGATGTGTTCTCAGTTGAGCACTTAACCCTGGATATGATCACAGGCCTCCAGGTTGGCCATTAGAGTCACGTTCAAGATCCCCTTCAGTAGCACTCAACAGAATGTCAATGTAATTTGATTTTCGAGGGATTTCCCTGTGAAGTTGCACAGGCTTCCCTCAACCGTATAATGAACAGGTCAGCAACATTCAGACACCTCTGGACAGAAGATCAATTGCTGATTTAAATCACGGTAAATATCACAGGCATCAAGGCATATTAAATTACTCTCCACATGCCAGAGGAGGTGTATTTAAAGGAAGTCCTGGCAGACACGTATCTTATCTGATAGATGTGAAATAAATCTTCTCTGGTTGGATATGAATGCTTTCCCTGAGCTAAGGTGGATCCTCACAAGAAGCAAATTACCATTTCATTTAGAAAATGCTGTCTGACTGTGCAGAGCTTATCAAGGCATAACTGAGACAGTGAAGGAAGAGGGAGCACAGTGGAAGTGACAGTGTATGTGCTGGGAGCCTGGTGCTACGGTGAGCCTGTGTGCCAGTTTGATGCATAGTGCAGGCAGCGTCATTACCATCTTTCTGCTGTTTTCCCTCCAAAGGCCTGCGTCATAAATAAGACCAGAGGCTCCGGGGGCTGAAATCAAATCGCATGTGATTCCCGACCTGTCCCGGCTATGGGAAAGCCTCCCTCACAAGACAGATGACGTTGCTTTGGGGGGGGGGGGGGGAGGGTTGGGGGGGGGGAGGGTGGGGGGGGGGGGGGGGGGGGGGGGAGAGGGTGACCACAATGATGTGGCTCCCGTGCCCTTCGAACACAGTGGTCGTCAACTGTCCTCAGATAGCACAAAGTCATTCTTCCCTTCCTGGTCGGGGGCTAGCCTTGCGTCTGTCCCTCCGTCGCACAGCAGGACAATGTGTTTATGACCCCTCTCCCTGGGACGTGAAATACGAGCCCAAGTTCAGAGATGGAAGCAGTACTCTGAAGACACACCGTAAATTACCCGTGATTGGATTTCACCAAGGCCAGCCTGCCTAATGGATCACTGGGACGGAGGGGGCAAACAAGAGGAACCCGGGCTGTAGACCCAACTCGACGTGGGCCAGCTGGTTACCACGGTTACCGTGGTATTATCGCATCATGGCGATAACCAAACCCATGGGGATACCCAAAGCCAGCAGAGTCACCTTGTGAGAGGGAACAAAGCGATGATGAGGCCTACATCACTCACATCGCTAACAATGCTTAAACCCCCCAGAGAACACAAGTCCAGTGCTTGTATGGTAAAAAAAAAACATTATGAGTTTAGAAGAACGTTATCTTCTATGTTTCAGACTTGGGTCTACCTGTCTGCCATCCCTTGCCAGTGTATTTACTGTCAGAGTGAAGAGGAAGATCCCAAACAAAGACAGAAGCTTCACCCTTCACTCGCTGACATAGACCGACATGTTCTTTTCTCCCGGAGTAGAGATACAGCCTGCTGTCAAACGTCAGAGCGTGACTTGCCCTAGCGTTACATCTTCCATAACTCTACACAGTAGATTCAAACACTGGAACTGGTGTACTGAACACTGCCTCACTGCCCTGGTTGTAACTTTTTGTCAGTTCCGACACCTTCCCCCTCGACGTAAAGCTCTCCTCGCTCATTTATCTATGTCTACTCTCTGAGTCCACTGTACCCAATATGCTTGCTGCTCCTTGTTGAGATATACATCAGAGCTGACACTTCAACCTGTACTTCTTTACTCATCCCCTCTTTTTCCCCACTGCTAGAGCCAATAATCCCACAGAGACCTATGTTGTCTGCTGTATCTAATCCAACTTTCACCATTGCTGCCTTGGAGGGGAATGAAAAACTGAAAGAATGCCTTAAAAATACCTGATGTGAATATATTATCGATCCATTCAGCTTTCACACAACCACTACCATTTTGTATTTTTGTTCTGTCATGAATAGAAAAAGTCGAATGTTTTCACATGGCTCTGCTGTTCATGGAAACAGAGACAGGGGGAGGTGCTGTTCCTCTAGGGATGAAACACTGCTGATTGGAAATACAGATTTGTCTTTTTTTGTTTGTCGCACATCTCGCCTCCCACTGACCTTTGCAGCCACGGAGGAGCCGGGCTTCTCTAGGAGGTCCCACAGCTTCTTCCTCTTGTCTGGGCAGCAGGTGTTATCAAACTCCGTCTCTCCCTCCCTCTCCCTCAGCGTCTCCGCTTCTCTCCTCAGCTCCTCGTTCATCTGCTCCTTCTTCTGGTGGT
Source organism: Osmerus mordax (assembly GCF_038355195.1). Taxonomy (NCBI): domain Eukaryota; kingdom Metazoa; phylum Chordata; class Actinopteri; order Osmeriformes; family Osmeridae; genus Osmerus; species Osmerus mordax. The sequence goes on from NC_090064.1 coordinate 13,981,703, forward strand.
AGCGAGCCTGGCAGCACGACTCCAGGTAGATCTCGTCGATGCCCCAGTAGTCCAGCTCCTGGCCGAACGACAGCGCGCACATCTCCTCCATCATGTGCAGCTTGCCCGTGCGGTAGAAGTTGAGGATGGAGGTGAAGGCTCCGGGGTGGCGGTCGAAGAAGTACTCGTTCTCGTTCAGGCTGTAGTCGTCGCACACTTCCATCAGGGACTCGTGGGTGTTGCAGTCCCGGAGCTTGCCAAGGCGTGTCCTGGGGAGCCGGTCCAGGGTCCGCCACAGCACCTCGTGGTTCAACCCCCCCACGTTGATACGGACCCTTCGCGAGTGGGCTTTCGTGCGGATGATATCGATGGGCTCTGGGGGCAGGGAAGGGGTGGTCCGTGGGGTGATGGGCTTTGGGCCTCCTGGTCCAACCTTCTCAGCCATAGTGTGATGGAGAACTGAAGGACGGGGGAAAGCTCACCCCAAGAAGATTTGAAATGAAACTAAAAGAAGAAAATAGAAAAATGCTTAAATAACTTAATTATGTTGGATCCTCCTTAGATAAGTCCCTCCATGGCTGAAAAGAGAGAATAGAGATGTGTTTTTTAGATGAAGCTAAGACCTTGTGGAGAACACTTGATCAGGTTTAGTAATAATATCAACAAGGGATATGATATCACTCTCAGCACAGTTAATGCAGTGCACCTCACAGATACATGCAGAACATTTGTGCTTAGCTGACAAGTGCACCTGTTACCACTATTATTCTGCTTCAAGAACATCATGAGATTAACCACTGATTTAGAGAGCTGTGAAACAAAGTAATATCAATTTGTAATTTGCAACATTAGTTTGGTTCTGAACAAAAATACTGATTAAAATCTGCAATGTAGTTGGCAGACCGCCTTTCGGCATTTTCCCCTGAAACAGGACGTTGCTAATGGTAGCTTATTTATTTAGTAAATTCCATCTACAGGGAAGCTCATTTTATGTTTTACCATGATATTTCGAGCTTGGTTCATGTAATGTTAAGGAAGCAGTTTATCTTTTTCAATTTATTTTTCCATTCAGAGTGCATTTACCTACAGTTTACACTTGTATTATCTCGCTGCCACATCCAATCTAAATCGATATCGTTCTCTTCTAGCTGCTCAAGGTTAGGGTTCGAAGAAGCTATTATGGCTATTAAGCTGGCCAAATGGATATGGGACCTAATTTCCAATAAGTTTCGTCCACTCAGTTAAAACGATGGTTTGATATTCCATCATGTCCTTTCAAATGTTATCAAATGGCATTTTTGTTCAATTGATTTTCAATTATTCATGCAAATAGGCTACCTTCCAGAGCGTGTTGCCTAAGATGCAACAGTTTCCTATTATATAGCAGTTCCTTAAAATGTGTCATGTCTGCTGCCTTAACGGTCACTTAATTAAGTCATTTGCTTATTTTCTCATAAAACACATAATTTCATCACTATGTTATGGGTTATTTCACTATCTCGTGTTGCATTTAATCTGTCGGCTACGGCTGTAAAAACTTGCTAAATTATTAGGTATTTTGTCGATACCAACCTTTCTTGTTGGATCACCTATATATATATATATATATATTATTCAAGATAAATCAATACTGACGCAAATCAATGTTATCAAATTAAATGGCTTATTACTCTATGGACAACATGGATCTCAAACAATCTTCACTTACCAGCCTACACCTATTAAAAGCACACGTTTTGCATATAAAGTAGCACCCTTAGAAAGCTATAACAATAGTGTAAATTATATATAATGTATGAGTCTCACCTTGCAGAAATAAACCACCTTTTGCATGCAAACTCCTCTTTTTCCAATGGGGAAAAGAGAGAAAGCTCCGAGATCCACAGTAGTCAGGTAGCCACTATCCCAAGCACTCCGTGGACGCTGCGCTGAATTATTGGATGTTTGTCCCACATTTTGTTTGAAATTGACCGAGGAAAATGTTTTATCCTCTTAGAATCCTCAGCAACGAAGAAAGGAAGCTTTGCCGAGGGTGCGGAGGACTCTCGGACAGAGTGTTGCCTCCATCGATGGATGATGCGTGCGGCGAGAAAGGGCCACTGAATTTCTATCTTCAGACGTCAAGCGCGTAAAAGCAACGGGAAGGAACGGGATAAGCGTACCGTGGGGGCTAGCTGCGGAGCGTCCCACAGTATACTACAGCAGGAGTTGCGGGGCTCGGAGCGCGCTGGCTGCATCACAGCCTTGAAGTGAAATCTAATTTGATTGGTCTGTAGGCTTCATGACCGAGGGGAGCGTCGGATCAACTAGACCTCAGTCTACACAGAACATATTCGTTCTCCGCTCGGGGACAACCGACGATAGTCAGCGAGAGGGAACATAATCGCGAGACACATTCCTTGTCTGTAATAAGTTAGGTAACAGTGCAGTCAGCGATGTGTAAATGCTACATTATGGCATGTATCTAAGTATCAGTGCATCCATTGCTGTTTTGCGCTTTGTTTTCATGTATTGATGGGTTGTCCAGAGTTTCACTGTTTTCATGCTGTGTTGACAGTTAGTCTCCTCCTACTGTGTGAAACAGTACCATTCTAAAATAAATAAGTAAATATCTATCTCTATCTGTTGCTTGTTTCAGAATATGATACTGTAATTTTACAATTTCAACTCTGTCCCTCTCTAACTCTGAATGCCTCTCTCTTTCTCTCACAAACACACACACAAAACGCACACACTCTGGAAAGGTCAACCAGTTTTAGTACAGTTTTAGTATCCATAGGCTTGTAATCTGTGACTCACTAGAGCAACTGTGTCAGGAAAGTATGTGATTAAAAGAGAAAACATAATAAAGATTTGGTTTAAAAGGTCTAATGGGTTCGTAGCCTATTGAAAGCTGGCTTTTACAGGACCACAGGAACTAAACGCTTGTGAGTGCCCAGTTGTTGGCCATTGACCCACAATACAGTAGGATAACTGATCCATAGAAAGTGAAAAGATGACTTGACCTTGTTCCTTGAAGGAACAAGAGAGGGAGAGAGAGAGAGAGAGGAGCGAGAGACCTATGACCTATGAAAGCGCTGCACACTGTACACAAAGAGACGAGCCGGCCATACCACAGAGACTCAAGTAGTTCTCTCAACCTACTGACACCCTGTCATACCTGATGACCACGAGTCAGGCAGACTCTCTGGTCTCCACTCTCAATTTAATAAACACGTCTATTCAATAATGTTCTTCTTTTATCATTCAATCGCTACACATCGGAACTGCAGCTCCATCTCTCTCTCTCTCTCTCTCTCTCTCTCTCTCTCTCAGTCTCTTTCTCTCTCAGTCTCTCTCTCTCTCTCTCTCTCTCTCCACTCAAGCAGCTCACATTAGAGGTGTTGATTACACAAATTATATTTCCCATATAGCTTGTGTGTCACTTGGAACAATTCCCCTTACCCAAGCGCTTTTTTGAAACCTGATTATACACTGTGTGTGTGTAATTGATTTACCTGCCATGTACTTCCCCCCCAATGACAAGAGATCAATAACTGTGCATCGACTGAGCGTAGCCTCAGTGTACAGATGTGCATGTTGGTCGTAAGATGTGGGTACAAGAACACACCCTCACATGTATGGTGGGAAACAAAGTAGATGACTTTAGGTAGAGAAAACACTGTCCTGCAGCGTGAATTGTGACTGTGTGGTCTTCTTAGTCATTTAGCAGACACTCTTATCCAGAGCGACTTACAGTAAGTACAGGGACGTTCCCCCCAAGGCAAGTAGGGTGAAGTGCCTTGCCCAAGGACACAACGTCATTTGTCATGGCCTGGAATTGAACCGGCAACCTTCTGATTAATAGCCTGATTCCCTAACCGCTCAGCCATCTGACCCTCAGTCCTCTTGAACACCAAGGCTTAGGTTTTTTTTACGTTCACCTGGTTGTCATGGCAAAATGTCATTGTCTAATGACTGTGACAAGGCGAGGTCACATTTTTTATGTTAGGGTGCAATGAGAACTATAACTCAAAAAATATACAGGAATAATGAGCTAACTTAACAAACACTGAATCTCTTTGTGAATATATTTAATTAAAAAAACATTGTAACCCATAAACCATCCCTGTATTACATAACAAAACAACAAAGTTCTCAAGTTGTTCTGTGTACTCTGCTGTACTGTGCTGTCCCACTAAATCAGATGGTATTGACCTATGAAGGAAGTGCCCCCCCCCCCCCCCACACACACACACACACACACACATATACACACTCACACACACACTTACTGTACAGACACACATATACCTTTCAAGGGAGTGTGCACTGTACTTTGCAGTAGTACCACAGGTCCTGTGTGGACTGATAGGCTGTGTGGACACACTGTGGGCTGATAGGCTGTGTGGACACGCTGTGGGCTGATAGGCTGTGTGGACACACTGTGGGCTGATAGGCTGTGTGGACACACTGTGGGCTGATAGGCTGTGTGGACACACTGTGGGCTGATAGGCTGTGTGGACACACTGTGGGCTGATAGGCTGTGTGGACACGCTGTGGGCTGATAGGCTGTGTGGACACGCTGTGGGCTGATAGGCTGTGTGGACACACTGTGGGCTGATAGGCTGTGTGGACACACTGTGGGCTGATAGGCTGTGTGGACACACTGTGGGCTGATAGGCTGTGTGGACACACTGTGGGCTAATAGGCTGTGTGGACACACTGTGGGCTGATAGGCTGTGTGGACACACTGTGGGCTGATAGGCTGTGTGGACACACTGTGGGCTGATAGGCTGTGTGGACACACTGTGGGCTGATAGGCTGTGTGGACACACTGTGGGCTGATAGGCTGTGTGGACACACTGTGGGCTGATAGGCTGTGTGGACACGCTGTGGGCTGATAGGCTGTGTGGACACACTGTGGGCTGATAGGCTGTGTGGACACACTGTGGGCTGATAGGCTGTGTGGACACACTGTGGGCTGATAGGCTGTGTGGACACACTGTGGGCTGATAGGCTGTGTGGACACACTGTGGGCTGATCGTTAACGTGTGTTTGCTGTTTAGTATTCCACCATGCCACAGCAGCATGCGCACTTCTGGGAGTTGAGACCAACCCCTGGACTGGAGTGGGAGGATTAACTTGATTTACCAGCCTAATGTCTTTAATTGCTAACTTTTTTAACCACTCTATCAATGCGCTGTGGGTTACCAAGACCACAAAACTCTTTTTTTTTTTTTTTTTTATGAGGGGGAGAGATTGTGCATCTTTAATTTCCCAGTATCATGTGGGCATGTGTGTGTGGGCTGTTACTATAGCAACCCCAATTTCAGAATCATGCTGAAGTAACACTTCTTGGGCAAATCTAGTCAGTCAAACACTGGCCCAAGCTCGTTTTTATGACAGAGTCATTAATATAGCTTATAGGCCCAATTAACATTTGATTCCTGTTTGTTTGAGGTTAGAATGTGATTGGATTTCAGTTTCTTTTCACAACCATGCTGTTGATGGCCTCCGGATAGACATGGCATTATAATGTACCTGTGCATTTCCCCCTTGTAATGCACGTAAGTGTGTGTGTGTCTACGCAGTATATGATTCACACTCCCTTGAATGGTGTGTGTTCATGTGTGTGGTTGAGTGTGTGTGTGTGTGTGTGTGTGTGCACACTCATTACCCAGTCAGAACCATCTGAGGGAGTGGGCCGTACCTTCGCTCCTGTGCCTCTCCTGTCTGCTGTGTTTCCCTTTTCCCATTTGTCGTAAAGTACACCCACTCAGTCATGCATCGGCCTCTTTTTAACAAGCGTTCACACACACGCAACACACACAGTCCAACTGCTTTCAGCACATGATGTGGTTAAGCTTGGTAAACGCTTACAAAACATGCACTGTCCATCTGTACAAAAAAACCCTCCTAATACAAATTTTGGACTACAGATCAGACTAACATGCTGACAACTTAGATGTGTGATACATCTGGGTACTCTAGACAGCAGCAAGATAAAAAGTGTTTATAATGTGCAATGGAAGTGGTACGAATCATCCCAATCTTATTCCCTGTGATTTTCTCCACAAAGGGCAGAAGGAAACTTTAAGCTAACCAGATGTGTTGACCTGCATGCACAATGTACTGCTGCTGCTGCTGCTGAGGCATTAAGTGTGGGGAGGGAGTGCAGGGGCGGGGTGTGTGTGTGTGTGTGTGTGTGTGTATGTGGAGAGGTGGGGGACTGTAATTTACTGTGAGTATCCGGCTCCAGAAAGGGAAAGCGGGGCCGGGTGGAACCCTTGAGTTAAATTATAATAATAAGTATTCAATCGATGCAGGACACCTTTCTATAAATAGAATGTGAGTTAGACTACAAAACAAAGAAGCGTGTGTGTGTTGTGTGTGTGTGTGTTGTGTGTGCGGGTGTGTTGTGTGTGTGAGTGTGTTGTGTGTGCGGGTGTGTTGTGTGTGTGAGTGTGTGTGTTGTGTGTGCGGGTGTGTTGTGTGTGTGAGTGTGAGTGTGTGTGTTGTGTGTGCGTGTGTGTGTGGGCGGGTGTGAGGTGTTCTTGGGGGAAGGGGGGAAGTCGCTGAGGGAAACAAGCAGCTGGACCTGTTCATCACACATATTCCATCATGACTTTTCCCTCTAAGGCTCAGGGCAGCCCTATATTACAATACATAATGTGAGTGTGCTGCACATGCATTTATGTCTGTGTGTGTGTGTATGTCACTATGGGGTGTATGTGTGCGTGTGAGAGAGAGAGAGGGAGAGAGAACTGCCCATTCATGTCACTGAAAATGGAAGACAATCATAATGGTGGGTGACATTCTCTCTCTCTCTCTCTCTCTCTCTCTCTCTCTCTCTCTCTCTCTCTCTCTCTCTCTCTCTCTCTCTCTCTCTCTCTCTCTCTCTCTCTCTCTCTCTCTCTCTCTCTCTCTCTCTCTCTCTCTCTCTCTCTCTCTCTCTCTCTCTCTCTCTCTCTCTCTCTCTCTCTCATGATGTGATTTATGAAACTCTGAAATGCAAGGATGTGAGGCCAGTGTGATGAGGAGAACATGGGGCCATCAACCATGGAGCAGCAGACTGCGTATCTATGTCACAAAGTGTGTGCGTGTGCATGTGGGGGTGACTGGTGTGTCATCTCATGGGAGTGGGGTCCAGGCTGTCAATAACAAGGTGGAAACAGGCCATGGCACCAGCCTGTTTGTCTGCTAGGGCTATTTTTAGCCGTGGGTCATGTCAAGGTCCCCTAAAGTTGACCATAACAAGCTTACCAGCTTGCTTGGGTAATAAACCCGAACACGCTGTCTTTCAGCTCCACATCAAGCCCTCATCCATCCCAACACACACACACACCTGTTCCCCTTTGATCCTCTCAACAACACACACAACAGCACACACCCCAAGAACAGAGTGTGTGGGTGTGGGCGCTGTGTGTGAGAGTGTTTGTTTGTGTACGTGTGTGTGCGTGCGTGTGTTTGATTGTGTGTTTGTGTGTGTTTGTGTGTGTGGTATGCGTGGCCAGTGCTCCTGCCCTCAGGGTCTGTCTCTTAGCTGCGGACGAATAAACCTGATTGATTGGTGACCTCTGACCTCTACCAGCTGGGCCAGTCCAGATAACCTATTCTGGAGCATGGGTCACTAATTGGATACATGATTTTCATGCTTTATGAGAAAACACACACACAAACACACACACAGATTGATGATGGGCATGTGACATTGATGCAGCTTTAAGAATTCACAGCTGCACAACTGGCATGATTGACCTGAACGACTGCATCATTGAACACTTTGTTACCGTGTTGTTTACGAAGCTAAATCTTATCATCACCGTCCTCTAAACTCACCATGACCTCCAGTTTGAAAGGTTTTGCTTTACCTTCATCATCATGTAAATCCCGGCATGCAGAAGGCCACCCTCAGCATCGGCTGGAAGACCACACATCTCCAGGGGCCCCAAGTGCTTACAGCAGCGCAAACACATCCTGAGGATTCCCTTCTGTCCAATTGCTGTGAAAAGACCTGGGCAAGTGTTCTGACCCCCCGTGCCTCTCTCTAGGGTCGTGCCACAAACCTGAGGCAGCACTTCCTGTGTGCACGCTGCAGGGTTTAACCGCTGGACCACGCAGAGACCTGCACTGTCTGAATCTGCAAGACACCGACACAAGAAAGTCTCTGGATATTACATTTAGTCATTTAGCAGACACTCTTATCCAGAGCGACTTACAGTAAGTACAGGGACATTCCCCCCGAGGCAAGTAGGGTGAAGTGCCTTGCCCAAGGACACAATGTCATTTTGCACAGCCAGAATCGAACCGGAAACTTTTGGATTAATAGCCCGATTACCTAACCACTCAGCCATCAACCCACCCAACATATTGAAATTTACGCTTAAAGGAGTGTTGTGTGTTAACTATGTTGTCAACCATGTTGTCAACCATGTCAACTATGTTTTTTAATGTTTATGTGTTCAGTTGTGTTTCTCCCTGCTGAGATACCAGTTACAACGTTTGACACCAAAAACTTTGGAATATCCTACAGGCTGATTATTCAACATGTTTTTCATTTCTTATTTATTTATGGGTAATATAAGTCATGTTTTTCATTGATATTGTTGTCAACTCTGTAATTGGGCCCACATAGGCAGCGGTGCTTTTCTTCCTAGTGAAATAATGTGAAAGATTAATCATTTGGACAGCAAACCACAACCAGCCAGCACGGTCATGAGAGGGAAACTCTCTTCTTGGTAACTGAAGAACGATGAAAGTATATTTCATACAGTTTAGGTGCTGTGGAACTATAAGTGTCTTGGATCTGTTTCTTCAGTCTTCTCAGGGGTTTCCTCGTCCAAAAACTAACGGAAATGTACTGGTGACTGAAGAAGAAGATATTATATCATTTTTAGCAAAAAATCTTTTTTTATTGAGTGGAAAATGTTGGTTGGGAAGTTAGCGCAACATTATTTCTCTCTAGCCTATTTCTCTTTCTAAACCTCCCCCATAACGCCATTACAGCCTCTGCATTAGTCCACAATCAAATCCCTGACGTTCATTTGATGAATTTACCTCTCCTGAGGTAAATTAATTTCTCATTTGTTTTGTATGACACAGGCATGCATTTTTCAATGTTCTCAATTTCTGTAGGCTTGCCTTGCTTTTCCATCTCACAGTTAATTGGCCAAAACTGTTTGTACAGGACTGGCAGTTTGGACAGTATGTCAGGCTATCAGGTGGAGTGGGGTCAAGTCCGGACAGGTGTGGTCTGATTTCCCTTGCTTCTGCTGTGTTATTTACCTGTTGAGATCAACCCTGTCACACCACTCTGTCACTATGCATCTAACCAGAAAATAATTACATCACAGTGTTCTCCATTGTGCTGATACTCAATGCTTCAACCCTCCACTGAAAATGTAATCAAGTGCAGACAATGTGTGTGTGAGCATGTGTGTGTGTGTGGGGGGTATTTTACGTGTGTGTTTGATTTGTACATCAATCAACTTTACAGAGTACTATTTAAACGCAGTAGGATCGAAACAACAACGGCAGGTACTTTGTCTGATTGGGCATTTCACCAATAGATCCTGCTGGCTGAAAATTAGTGGAATGAATTAAGGGAATGTATTTATTTCTCCACGGGCACTGTGCCAACGGACTTTTAACAACCATTTCTCTTCCACTGTGTCTTCAATAGTACCTTATATTTTCTCTTTCAATTTTCATCCCTCATCCCTCGCTCTCTCTTTGGGAAAGCCTCCCGATAAGAGATAAGCTCCTTTGAGAGGCTGGGTCCTCTCTACAGAGGCTGGGTCCTCTCTACAGAGGCTGGGTTCTCTCTACAGAGGCTGGGTCCTCTCTACAGAGGCTGGGTTCTCTCTACAGAGGCTGGGTTCTCTCTACAGAGGCTGGGTTCTATCTACAGAGGCTGGGTCCTCTCTACAGAGGTTGGGTCCTCTCTACAGAGGCTGGGTTCTCTCTACAGAGGCTGGGTCCTCTCTACAGAGGCTGGGTTCTCTCTACAGAGGCTGGGTTCTCTCTACAGAGGCTGGGTTCTCATCCACAACCTCCTACAGCTGCCCTGTTCAGATAGAGAGATCAGGTTTTTCGTCCCTGGGGCTCAGCCCCTCTAGCTCTCTCTCTCTGCACCCTACACACACACACACACACACACACAAACACACACACACAAACACATGGATAAACAGACACAAAGACACACCAAAAGACTACTTTACAGACAGACACTGAAAGACATGCACATCCACAACACACATACACACACGTGCACGACTCTCCAGACAGGATGTGAAGCCCATTATGTGGTCAGGTCACTGAGGGTGCGCATCACTTATTAAAGCCTGCATGGCACCCAGGAAGGCCCCAGAGGGAAAGAGCAGTGGCAGTCAACTGGTTGGCTTGAGTATCACCTGGGAAGAGCCTGCAGAATGACTTGAAAACTGTCGAAAATTGTAGATGCGTGTAAACTGCACGAGCGATAGAGGCTGGGGTGTCTTGAGTGTTCCTAGCGATGTGTGCTTGCTAAGGTGGGTGTATGCTTTGGTAACCAGATGTTTCTCAGTGGGTTTGTTTGTGTGCCAATCACTCTATCCGACCCCTTTCTCTGTGTTTACCTACTGACATTTACATTTAGTCATTTAGCAGACGCTCTTATCCAGAGCAAGTAGGGTGAAGTGCCTTGCCCAAGGACACAACGTCATTTGACACGAATCGAACCAGCGACCTTCTGATTACTAGCCCGATTCTCTAACCGCTCAGCCACCTGACGCAACATGTTGCCAATGGGAGACAGGCTCCTTCAATAGGTGAGCGGACCACTATCACCCACACACTTTAGCCTGCTGCGATGCATCCACTTTTACAGACGTGGGAGAAAACACATTTATTTCTCCCTCGCTGAGAGTTTTTAAACTTGCAAATCCCAGCTGACTAGCCTGCCTGGAGAAGGCCTGTCATGCCTTCCACTGTTCCCCTCATCCATCACACGCTCTCACCCCCCTGTCACATTCCTCACTCGCCCCCCCCCCCTGCACCCCACGCGCCCGCAGGCTGGTTCCCCTGGCTCTGAAAGCACAGTGTCGGCCGTGATGATGAGATGGCCTGAGATGAGTTATTGCCAAGGTAACCGTGGGTAAGTCATCAAGGTGAACCCTGGGAGGACTTCGCTGTGTTCCCTGCTTCAGCGCTCGCGAGTTAACCTCCCCCGGCAAGAGATCAAGTCCGGGCTAACTTTAAAAGTAGAGGTGCATGACTGTTCTCAGAGAGTTGTGACTGCATTTGTTTCCAGGTGTACGGTAGGTCGGAAACAGAACAGAGGATGTGTTACTTTTGTAACAAGAAAACCCCCCCGGAAAGAACCGCACCTTGGATGTGCGTGGGCGGCAGGTGAGAAGTCTCTGGCCCACAGCGACAGACAGCGACAGGGTGGCCATGGTGACGCTACGCTTGACGTGTAACAAACACCTTATGGGGAAGGTAAGAGAACGCACGGCTGAACCCAATCCTCTTGATTACTTTGAAAGAGGCAGGGGTAATTAAACTAATAGAGTTTAATTAAGCAGAGTATGACTCATTGAATGGTTCATTGTGCTCTCACAGAAGCTGCGTAAGGCTGGGTAGTGGCGTCTCTAACAGGTATCCCCAGAAGGCTGTTTAATTGTAATCGAACTGTTGCTGTCGTCACAGACACCCATACTAACCAGACAGGGGGGGGGGGGGAGACAGGCTGTCAAGAAAAGCCAACAGTGATGTCAGAACTGAACAGTGGATGTGGTGGTTTAACCCTCAGCTGGACATGTTACCTCTCCACGACACAGAACACTTTCCGACAACAATTGTGCTCCAGAACACCCCAGACTGCACATCTCTTTATGATTCATCCATTAGGTTTTGTGCTTTGATTTAGAAAAGCAATTCAGAATCCATCTGGCTGTAACTAACTACAGACCATTCCCACTTCAGTAATGGGCATTTTATCAAAGACTCATGATACACCTCACTAAATATTAAATTGAGACTTCATGAGTCTTCATGCATATTCAAGCAAACCCTGTTCCATCATGCACCCAGCACAGACACACACACCTGAAAGCAACAAAGAAGATGATTTGGGTGTCAGTACATCTGAGGCTGATTACTTGCAAACGCACACATTAGGCAGACACACTCTTTGCCCCCTTGTTCTGAAAGCAACAAATCCCTAAATTGAGATGACGTTGCTGAAACACGCCGCATCAAGAAGAAATCGGGGGCACTGGCAGTGTCGATCATTCCCTTAGTAATGACATTGAGTTGGGTTCCATTTTAACACCTGTTTTTGTTTGATTTTGTTTCGTTTTTCACTTTTTTATCATAAAATCCACCCCCTCCCATAGCACTCCTCCTGAGCGAGGTGCTTAAAGTGCCTAAGTGCTTTCTTGGTTTTTATAGAACTCATTTACACTGAATGGAAAACCCACAGGGTATTGTGTCATTTGTCTAACATTGCTGGCTGGACTGTCCGATACGAGGTGTTCTTCCAGCAGGGGTGATGCCCTGGGGTTTTAAAAGACACTAAAGACAAGGGAGTCCAGTGGATGAGCTTTTACAAAGAGGGGGAGGAAGAACAGTAGGAGAAGCATATGGGGTTTAATTAGATTTTTACAGAGTGGTAGAAGTCACTGAAAACAAAGCGATTAGATCACAATTACGATTACAATCTAGGTTTTCTTTAGACATGGGAGGTGGATAAATCAATAGATCGGTGGAGGGCAGACAAACAGGCCTATTAAAACCAAAAATGGGAGCAGAGAAGCAGAGAAAGAAAGAGGGCGAGAAAGAAATGTTTTGAACATTCTCCTCACAGCCAGAAGACAGAGAAGAACTTGTGTGATAAGCGATGAATAAATTATTGCATGTGTTTTCTCTGCAAGGTCAGCTGTGTGGCTCAGCCTCTCCTGTGAAACCTCTACCCACTCACAGGGGCATAGACCCACACAGTGGTTAACACACACACACACACACACACGTGCCTACCCACATGCACACAACCACACGTACACACAACACACACTAACAGTGACATACATGCCCAGAAAATAGATCACACCGTTTTTTTCCCCAGAGTGTGTGCAGAACGAAAGCACACACAGTGTGGTGTGCTAATGAGCATGTTCTTGGAAAGGGCACCTTTACACTGCACCTCAGGACCTGTGTTCGTGGGAAGCAGTTTGTTGTGGGAGGACTGAAGACAAGCCTCCAATAAGAAAGTGAAGTGACGGGTGAAACACAGACGCACTACGGCACTTCTTTAAATGGACGATGCCCTGATACAGTATATCTCTAACTTCACGCTGTGTCAGAAAGACCTCAGGTATAGTATTAGTTTGGTTGACAACTGAGTTTAACAGGGATTACTGATGAAGATATTACCATCGTAGTACTCCTAGGCCAAGCGATGAGTTTCCATAAATATGCCAAATATAAATAGAAGGAGGGGTATGATTAAAGGGTTTTAGGGTTATTTACGGAGTGCTGAGAAGGCATGTTGGGGATATTTATTTGCAGGCCTAAATCTAAAACATTTATGAGTCTGTTTCAGCACCGTGCTCCAAACAAAGATCTATAAATCTAATAATGCATCTTCAGGACCCCCTCCCTCCTCATTACTCCCCCCCCCCCCCTTCTCTTTTTCATCTTTTAGGGGCTTTCATCACCCCAGTAAGTGCCTCTGCTCTTCATGATAATCAATTTCCGATTCATCAGGGCCAATTGGATTTTGTGTGAGGGAGTTGGTGGGATGATGGCTGATCCGCGTCGTGTCTTTAAGGCGGGCGGATGTTTACGAGATGACACCCACACACACACCCCCACATACACACACATACACCCCCCCCCCCCCGAACCCCCGCCCTCACAAAGACACACCAAAAGACTACTTTACAGACAGACACTGAAAGACATGCACATCCACAACACAAACGCACACACGTGCACGTCTCTTCTGCACTGACACACTCACTTCACAAGCTCTAATGAATAAACACTCTTCCATCAGACGCTGTGTCTGAAAGGTATGCCTGTCGTCAAAATAAAACGTCCCACTGCATAATCTATGTTGCACTTAAAAGTCTGTTGTCTCCACAAGATGGAGTTGTCCTCACTTCATACGTTGGCTTGCTTCTTAAACTTGCTGCTCTCTGTCATGCAGTTCTGCGTTTTGTCAAACAGAGTCTTACTCAACAGGTAGAGAGACACACTTAAACTGGCTCATCCATGAGAACCATCTATACTCATTTCAAAACAAAATGTTACAGTAATTATATTGTGATCAAAGTTGTCAGGAGAGCTCTGTGTTTATGTTTACAACGATGGCAGGTCGGGAGGGGCACCTGAAAAGGACAACAAATGCTTTCTGATGGAAACGCAGTGAGATGAGAGCGTGCAGAAAACCCATTCATTCTGGACAGGGGTGGACTGGGATCGCGACCTTTGGGTTGACCTTCGAGCGCCGTCTGATGGGGAGGAAGCAGTTCATTACCCAACATGCCTGTCAGGCTGTTGGTCTGCACACCCTGACAGATAAAACCAGGCAGAGAGGGCGGCTGTGAGCGGAGAAGGTTACATCTCCTCTCTCTCACTCGATCCTTTACTCTCCCTCGACTGAGTGTCTTTCCCCTGATGATGTCTTTCCACAGTACCATAATCACGAACAACACGAACAGTAGGAGAATGATCATACACATCCTTACTGCCTCTCTTGCAGTGCATCGGTGTGTGCCGTCTGCTATGTTTCCATTCCCTTTGGCTCCCTTGCTATGAACTCCCACAATGTTCCAAACCCAACAGATGAGGTGTTCTGAATACAGAGAGCCGCTTCAGTGTGCTTTACGAAAAGAGATCAAAACATGACACTGCAGTGCCGAGCGGAGCAGATGGTGAGCACGAGGATGCAGGATAGAGGAGTTTGGATTAAGTGGGGGAGCAGCTCGGCCATCCGCTGGACTGGGATGGGTCTTTCCATTTGGTCCTGTATGAATATTAATATATGCGCACTCAGATCCACAGATAATTATTGACTGGCAGCGGAGGTTTCAATTTCCAAGCTGCTGCCACACACTGCACTCTGTATGTACTGTCTCCAAGCTGCTACCACACACTGCACTCTGTATGTACTGTCTCCAAGCTGCTGCCACACACTGCACTCTGTATGTACTGTCTCCAAGCTGCTACCACAGACCGCTGCTACCACACACTGCACTCTGTATGTACTGTCTCCAAGCTGCTACCACACACTGCACTCTGTATGTACTGTCTCCAAGCTGCTACCACAGACCGCTGCTACCACACACTGCACTCTGTATGTACTGTCTCCAAGCTGCTACCACACACTGCACTCTGTATGTACTGTCTCCAAGCTGCTACCACACACTGCACTCTGTATGTACTGTCAACAGTATCTGTGTGTATTTGTCACATCTGTGTGTTCACACTTTTCTCTCTGCAGCATGAGTAGCGGGACTGAGGAGAAAGAGGTAGAGAGAGAGAGAGGAAGAGAGAGAAAGAGAGAGAGGTAGAGAGAGAAAGAGAGAGAGGTAGAGAGAGAAAGAGAGAGAGGTAGAGAGAGAAAGAGAGAGAAGTAAAGAGAGAAAGTGAGAGAGGTAAAGAGAGAAAGAGAGAGAGGTAGAGAGAAAGAGAGAGGTATAGAGAGAAAGAGAGAGAGGTAGAGAGAGAAAGAGAGAGAGAGGTAGAGAGAGAAAGAGAGAGAGGTATAGACAGAAAGAGATAGAGGTAGAGAGAGTGCAGAGAGAAAGTACAGAGAGATAGAGAGAGAGAGAGAGAGAGAGAGAGAGAGAGAGAGAGAGAGAGAAGAGAGAGAGAGAGAGAGAGAGAGAGAGAGAGAGAGAGAGAGAGAGAGAGAGAGAGGAAGAGAGAGGATCAGTTTCAGAGATCTGCTGATAAGCAATAAGAGGGACAGCAAAGCATGTCCACTCAAAAGCTACAGCGGGTCATGTTCTGTCACCTATACCACACTCAGAGAACACTAACAAGTGAAGAATGGCTCAAGCTCTGCCATTTAAATAAAGACGTCATTATTTGTCTTGTGATGTGTTCACACATAACTGCCCCCGGCAGGGAGGTAAAGACAGAGTGCAAATGAAAAAGCAACTTCCACGTTTATGCTGTCAGACAGGAGATAAAGTACCGAACCATTCCCAGTACTGTTAACTTGTATGGGCAACTGGGGACATCAACGACTATTAGATATACATTAAGCCAGGTACTAATGACATTCAAATTGTCTTCCTGCATTGCCTTCCTGCATTGCCTTCCTGCATTGAAAATGTTCAGTAATGTGCTGCATTTAATCTACACAGACATGATACTGTGCTTTGTGTCTGTAGGTTGTAAACACCAGCACTGGAAAATTACTACCTACAGTTTCTCTCATCCTTTTGAAGAACAAATACAAACATCTCTGTGTTTTTTATCATTGAGATTCAGACCTCAACATACCATATGTTTACCCGAATGGTTCTTCACTTTCAAAACACAAAACAGAAAAAAAAAACGTGAACATCACTCATGTCCTTAAGCACTTTAATTATGTGTGTTAAATGAGCTAATCCTTTGTATGACTAAAGAGCTTTCTCTGCTAAATATTCTCATATTTATAATTAACACACTTATTTCATGGTGATTCACCAGAAGAGACAGTCAACTCATATCTGACAAGGATGTTGCATTTGTGAAACTGAAATAAATGTAAAATTGAATCCGTGGACAAGCAGACCACCAGAATGTGTCTCATTGAAAACGACCCTCCTGCATCCCTCCACAGATTGAAAAGGCATAGGTTGTATCACATGACGTCATGTTTCCTTCTACAACACAGCATGATTAGTAGACCGGTGTGTTTCATGTGTTCAACTTGTGGTTTCACGGATCTGAGCGGGAGCTTTGCCAGGTGTGGAGAGGACGTGCACCCAGAGACCAGCAGGCTCTCCTGAGGGGCTCTTTAATAACTGACCACTGCAGCAGCACATGCGCATCGACACACATCCATGCATGCACAGGATACACACGCATACACACATACACACAGACACACACACACACACACACACACACACACTTGTCAGGAGTCAGGTGGCTGAGCGGTGAGGGAAGCGGGCTAGTAATCTGAAGGTTGCCAGTTCGATTCCCCGGCCGTGCCAAAAAAATGACGTTGTGTCCTTGGGCAAGGCACTTCACCCTACTTGCCTCGGGGAGAATGTCCCTGTACTTACTGTAAGTCGCTCTGGATAAGAGCGTCTGCTAAATGACTAAATGTAAATGTCAGCAGGCTCACACAGTGCTGCCCCTTCACTTCAAGCTAGCACTCAGGACCTCCCTGTCTGACAGAGATGTTGAATGGTTAATGGACTTTTCATAGATCTCTCCTTCACTTTGCATGTCAGCATGTTCATGTTGGACTCAGAGTAACACACTGTGCAAGACCTTTCTGAATGGTTCTCAACAGATTTGTTAAGAATTTATACTGCAATACATCATTTTACCATGAAACAAGAGTTGACAAATTGCTATGCTATTTCTATTTCACGTTGCTAAAGAGTGGCCAACAGTTACAGTAACAAAACACATACTCAGTGTGACTGTTATCAAGTATGCATCTAGTTAAAACAAGTATTCATTGATTGACAGTTTGTAATAGCTAGTACATCAGACACATGGCTGAGTTATTTTTTGAAGAGTGTGTAAAGGTGTCATTTATGGCGGGGTAATTTCTGCCCCTGTGCAGTATGCATTAGACCATAAATGTATAATTTAGAGTCACTGCCATGCCACATCAACAGACCATTCCGAACAAGCTGACTGTCAGTCTGGTGTTGCATTAGCTTTCACACAGTATGCTGTGCCTGCATCACTAAACACTGTCCTGCACATGTCTCTTTCCTCAACTACAGCGCATGCTGATTTATTACTGCACAAGTCCCTCTCTGGACAACAGCACTTAGTAAACCATACATAAATTGCGGCATGCCCAAAATGGGGTAGCAAGTATTTAGATATAGAGGAATCAACCATATTTTGTAAACAGTAATGACATGTGAAGAGGACAAGATGTCATATTTCAGATTCTATTGTAGTCTTGTTTTTTTTCTGGTGTGCTGTTGCTTCTTCCATTCTCTCTCACCCCCCGCCCCCCCCCCCCCACCCTCTCTCTCTCTCTCTTGTTCTTTCTGAACTAATGAAACAAGATCCTACCACCCTGATCAGAGCAAACACCATTAGGAAGCAATGTCTGCAGCAGTGATGTTGGTTGTTTATCCAAAGCAACCTTATACCTCCTACACCTATTACTGAACAAGCAATTTATCAAACGCACTTTGTAGTGCTGTGGCTGTTCTGACTACAGTATATGGCCTTTACTTATTCATAAAAGATGGTCTAAAGGATGACTTTAGATAACTACTGGGGATAGCAACCAGACAAATATTAGCAGAAGGTAATGGTAAACAGGTGAACTCATGACAATGACTCAAAATGACAAGAGAAAGATATGTCAAGTCATGCACTGACCTGCAATATTACATGGGATCCTATTGAATATATGGAAGGAGAGAATGACCAGTATGGACGACTGCTCAGCACATACTGTTGATACAAAACTTGGTTTAATAAACATGATTGGCAGAGTAAGTGGCAGTCCGCCATATTAACTCAATAAGCTTTTAATCAAATTAATCACACCTCAAATATAGAAATATGATTCTAATGAAGTTACAATGGAATATATATATATATATTATTTTTTCAGTTACACATATGTAAATAAATCCAAAACACAAGACAGGTCCCCTTTCCTGTTTGTAATACATGGTAATCCCTAGTTAATGATGAACTTTATCTGATAATCCTTCTTGATAAGCACTATAGAGATACTAACTCTCAACTTCAAGCTCATTCCCTTGTGGAATATGAGCACATCCCTGCTCTCAACACTGGATCTCAGAATGTCATCAACAGTCAAGTCATCTGCCGGCGCTGTGTGGATAAATGTGAGTGGCTGAGAATCCCTTAGTAACTGAAAGAAGCAGAGTTACTACACATTACATGCAGCTGAGTCCTAGGTTTCTCTTGGGAGAAGTTTTAGTTAACGAATTACGTACAGTACCAGTCAAAAGTTTGGACACATTTTCCCATTCAATGGGAAAATGTTTTTTCTTGGACTGGTACTGTATATTTGGGAAGTGTCGATTTTCATGTTCTTTACATTAAAATCGAATCCTCATGGTGCTGTTCAAACTTGCGAACAAGGTATCGTCTACTGAGGCAGTGAAAAAGGTAGGCTAAAAACGAAGCTTACATGAGATGCTGTTTTTAATGAAAAACGGCGACACAGAGCGACCGAAAGGCGGAGAGTAAGTGCATGCAGTTATACTTGGTACAAGATAAGACATTAGAATACAGCACAATAGACTATAGTGTAGTCAGAATGAGACATCCTTCCTCACTGAGACGGAACAGCCAGACTGGACCTTGTGGTGGTTGTGTAACCTTTCTCAAACATGGTTTGGTGAATGGATGTTGAGGTTTGGAGTGGGAACTTTAATGTGCAGAGTAAAAGTGGGTTTAGGATAGATACATATGATGAGGTGGTCGAGAGCTTAATGGACTAAAAGGGACTGGTTTGTTTAAATGAAGGTGGGGTTGCCACTCATCAGGATGTGGCCAGGATATTTTACATTTAGTCATTTAGCAGACACTCTTATCCAGAGCGACGTACAGTAAGTACAGGGACATTCCCCCGAGGCAAGTAGGGTGAAGTGCCTTGCCCAAGGACACAACATCAGTTGGCATGACCGGGAATCGAACTGGCAACCTTCGGATTACTAGCCCGATTCCCTCACCGCTCAGCCACCTGACTCCCCATTTTCCTCTTCCTTGGATGCTACGCTGGTCTGTCTGTCCACAGACTAGGTGGAGGGTTTAGTCTCATTCCCGCCATCATTTTTTCTGTTTCATCTGTTGTGTCCATTCGTGGAGCCAGTGTGAGTGGTATGAGTGGGGGGTCAGATGGCTGAGCGGTTAGGGAGTCAGGCTATTAATCAGAAGGTTGTTGGTTCGATTCCCAGACGTGCAAAATGATGTTGTGTCCTTGGGCAAGGCACTTCACCCTACTTGCCTCAGGGAGAATGTAAGGTTTGAGAAAAGGCTCAAAGAATACATCAAAAAAGACTTCCACAAACATAACTCTATTGATACGATCTTCTTCAGTGCACTGCTTTAGGTTGTGAAGGCACTCTTTTTCTGTTTTGCGTGTTCTGTCTCCATGGTGTCCCTAGGCGGGAGCTCATGTCTCATTAGGTTTAGTCCTGTGTGATGAGATCAGGGGAGAAGCTGCTGACTAGGGGCAGGGTCTCATGGTCCTGCCTCCATCTAGGAGCTGTTGAAATGGGAGCTCTCTGTCTGGTGACCAGTATTTAAACCCTCACCGGGTACAAGGCAGGCAGTTCAACCAGACGGCTGGTCTCCACCACAGCACCCACAGCAAATGGTAAGCAGGACTTCCTCATCTCTCTGTGTTCATCTTTCTCTGGATATACAGTACCTCAGTCTCTCTCTCTCTTTGTCTCTACAGTACCTCAGTGTATCTCTCTCTTTCTTTGTCTCTACAGTACCTCAGTGTCTCTCTCTCTCTTTTTCATTCTCTGGTTCTACAGTACCTCAGTGTCTCTCTCTCTCTTTCTCTCTCTCTCTCTTTCTTTCTCTCTACAGTACCTCAGTGTCTCTCTCTCTTTCTTTGTCTCTACAGTACTTCAGTGTCTCTCTCTCTTTTTCTTTTGTTTCCTACAGTACTTGTCTCTCTTTGTTCTTTCTGTCTTCACTGCACTTCAGCGTCTTTTTCTGTTTCTTTTTTGTCCTTGGGAAAGGCACTTCACCCTACTTGCCTCGGGGGAATGTTCCTGTACTTACTGTAAGTCGCTCTGGATAAGAGCGTCTGCTAAATGACTAAATGTAAATGTATACTGTATTTTTATATTACATGATAAAGTTCAAAACAAGACTATACTGTAACATATTATCTATACTGCTTTTTTGAATTAGTGGCCACGTGTAATTATTGAGTCATTTCTGAAAACTGATTTACATTACATTACATTTAGTCATTTAGCAGACGCTCTTATCCAGAGCGACTTACAGTAAGTACAGGGACATTCCCCCCTAGGCTAGTAGGGTGAAGTGCCTTGCCCAAGGACACAACGTCAGTTGGCATGACCGGGAATCGAACTGGCAACCTTCGGATTACTAGCCCGATTCCCTCACCGCTCAGCCATCTGATTCCATATCTGATAAGGACTTTGGTACTTTTTGATGAATCAATATGGTCACACATATGGTCCCATCTCTGTCTTATTAATGAAGCAATTACGTACAAAATGCATAGGACTAAACAAATGCAATAAATCCATATTTCACAGATGGGGTTATGATGACCTTTGTAATTCTTATACTGTGTATATGTGGTCTGTTCCTCCATCACTTGGCAACAGTGTTGACCCTGTTAGCTAGCAAATAAAAAAGACATCCTTTATACTTGGTTGCAGCAAACAACAAAATGACAGGCCCAATTAATTGTGAAACCGATGACCCCACTTCTCCACCACTGCAGAGAATGACAGGAAGCAAAATGTTGATAATAATCGGGAAATGTGCAATTATCCCAGAATTATATTACATCTGTTTCCATAATTTGATTGATTCCAGTATATTCTGTCTTGGTTCACTAAATGCACTGAAATATTAGAATATATTATATTATATTAAAGTGAGGATATTAAGGCCTGAAAAGGATAAAGAATTCTCCACTCCACCGACCCTGTGCACTACTTGAGAAAAGATTTTCCCGACACCATGGTAACAAATATTTAGAAATTTGTTGTGAACTTTATTGACAAATGTTTCGACGTTTTGTATTAGCAAAGCTTCTACTTCTGTTTCTAGGTTCAGTGCATGCTCTGACAAAACCATCAGATGGGTGGATGTGTACAGTAAGAAATAACTGGACGAACAACTGAAGCAGTCACTCTACTAGATCAATGTAGTGCAACTTTAGATACCACAACTGGAAAACAAAGTGTGCAAATGATATAACATGACTAACATGTGTCTATCAAATTAGACTTGATAGTTTTTATTTACTCAAATCTCCTCAAAGCAGAAACAAGTCAACACACCCTCTAGCAAAATTAATCTGTAATTCAGAGTCATGGACTCAAGTTCTACTAGGTCATTTTTCTATCCTCCCATCCTCTCCAGGCAAAAGTAGAGATAGCAGGAACAAGAAAAACAGGCCACCCTCCCTGTGGAGCTTTGGATAACTTAATTGCTTTTTTCAATAGAAAGGCTTTAAACTGAATGGCTGATGCTCTGGACTAGAACGGCCCTTGTCAAAGCGGAGGTCCTTCCCCTTAGTGACACAAGCTTCCGTCTTAAGAGGAGAAGGCCATCTACTCTGTCACAACGGAAAAAGAAGAATAAAATAACCAGTTTCGCTTCAGGGATTTCAGTTTGGGACGGCGGTGTATTGTTGGGTTTAACGATCAACATTTGAATGATGGTTTATGAGTCTGTGTTTGCTTTCTTTTTGAATTCCAGTGATTTTCCCAGTAGAGGATTGCTTGTGTAGAGGAGGCCCCGATGCATTTCAGCAGGGAGGTGTTGCGACAGAACAGTTCCTACAGGTGTGTGATAGACCAGGATGATACAGCCATGGCGTCTCTCAACATCTTCCAAGTGAGTCCGAGCTCCCTGTTTGTCCCTGATCACAAACAGTGCAGAGAACGTAACATCACAACAACACTGGCAGTTTGTGTTTAAGAAAGTCGTTTTTTGTTTTGGGAGTGGGAAAGGAAGTAAGGGATGACAGAGGTGCGTTTGCAAACATTTCCAGAACTCGGAGGTTTCACGTAACCCTTCATCAATGATGCCCTTCCCTGCTGTTCTCTCGGAGGTCAGTCATTACTCTGGGTTTCAACAAGAACCAAGACGACCAGACCACTACAGCTCAGGGTTTTGATTCCAACTGAAGCACTATGACAATGCTACAGTCTGTGCTAGAAAAACAATAACTATGGATTTAGCAACAACAACAAAAAACATCCCCAAAATGTCTACTCAGTTCTATAGCACTTCTAATTCTGTTATTATGTTACTCTGTTCATGTACTCAACGTTTTTTCTGTTCAATTCTACTTTTCTCCATGCAGCTGGCATCCAATGGAGATCTGGGGCTTCTGGAGAGCCTAGTGAGGAAGGACCCTTGGGTCCTGAGAGAGAGAGATGACGCGGGCGCCAGCCCCCTCCACCACGCCTCCGCTTGGGGCCATGTCCGTGCGCTCCACTTCATCACCTCTGCCACTGACCAGAAGGGTGAGGCTGCCTTCGGCTCGAGACACTGGCACTGTCATTCCATCATGACCAGGCAAGAGTCTCACTGTCGATCCTTGTGTGAGTGACTGTGTGTGCATGTGGGCGTGCACTCTTTCCCTCTCCAGAGCTGAATAGTTGTGATGTGGATGGCAATGTGCCTCTCCACTGGGCTGTGCAGAGGAACCAGTCGGGGAGCTGTGCAGTCCTGCTGGAACTCGGAGCTGACCCCAACGTCCTCAACACTGCCCTCATGTCCCCTCTACACCTGGCTATCAGCCACGGACACAACAGCTTGCTGGAGGTGAGCTATAGACACCCTGCCCTGTCCCACAGCCCCTACCCCATGCCCCTGCCTCAGGCCCCTGCCCCCGGCCCCGGCCCCTGCCTCAGGCCCCTGCCCCTACCCAGGCCCCTGCCCCCGGCCCCGGCCCCTGCCTCAGGCCCCTGCCCCCGGCCCCTACCCAGGCCCCTGCCTCAGGCCCCTGCCCCCGGCCCCTACCCAGGCCCCTGCCCCCGGCCCCTGCCCCCGGCCCCTACCCAGGCCCCTGCCCTCAGCGGGCCCCCTGCACCCCAAACAGGGGCGAACTGTCCTCTTTGCACTTGGCTGGTAACCAAAGATACCCTCACATCCTGTAACCGCAGCTTAGGAGAGGCTTGATAAGGGAACTGCGGACAGATGTTGCTTTGTCCCCCTCTACCTTGTTCCTGTTTATGACGTGTCACCTCCCTGTGCCCTAACAGCTGCTGCTGTCTAACAAGAGCACCGATGCAAACCTGGAGGGTGACCTGGGTAACACACCTCTGATGCTGGCCTGCTCAGTCAACAACTGTGAGGCCCTCAACATGCTGGTGAGTATGACTAAGCGTCACAGAGAGTTGGAGGTGCGTTCACTTTTTTATTACTGGAAATGAATTTGAGCAAAACTTGACAAACAAATGCTGCAGCTCAACTTTGGATCTACTGAAACCCTCTCTCCCTGCCTCCGTCTCTCAATCCCTCCATCTCTCCCTCCTTCCGTTAAATCCTTACTTTCCTCTCTCCCTCCCCACCTCAGCTGAAGCATGGAGCTCGGATGTGTCATCAGAACAAGCTGGGGCACTTTGCCATCCATGCTGCTGCCTTCTCCGGGGCCCGGGAAGCCATGGACATCATCCTGAAGGCCGGTAGGACACAGACTGAAGCTTGGTTTCCTAATTGGCTTCTCATAGGGTTGAAATCACATCCTATTAGTCTAGGAAAAGAAGGGAAAGTGACTCACCTTACAGTCAAATATTGTATTTCATAACAACACTGTACAACAGCATGTTTATATAATGCAAGCTCTCACATTAAGCAGAGCATGAGACTGACACTGTTTACTAGACTGGGAGGTCTAATGGTGAATCACACCGGACCACGAGGATGTTTAAAGAACCGAAAAACCTAAATATTTGTAATGATTCTTGCGTTCTGTTTTCTATGCTGATTTCAGTTAGCTGTTGGGGCGCACCACGCCAGATGGAAACTATGAATAAGAGAAAAAAGAAGTGATGTTGTGTTCTCTGCCATCAGGAGAGGATTTTGACCACCCAGTGGAAAAACACATCAACTACCTGGACAAGTCCAAAAGCAGCCCCCTCCACTTGGCCGTGCATGGGGGCAACATCGAGGTCATCCGCTTCTGCATCTCCAAAGGAGCCAAGATCGACCATCAGCAGGTAACACCTGCAGCTATTTGGCAGTTGGGTTGAGATGAAGCCCAATTGTCTGTGGAAATCAACTGTGGTACTGGGATCTAGTCCGCTTCAACTCTCACCCAGCCCCAACATAAATTTACATGCTTCGCTGACACATGCAACTGAATTTGCATTGGGTCATGATCTACACTTTAAAGATTGACATTCTAGTCATTCCACTAACCACAAAATGAAAGTATTTACATTAGATTTACAATGTTCATTTGAGTAATTTTAAAAGAGTACAAGGTGTGTTAGTATTGCCCCACATTAACACTGTCAACAATCCCCTGCTCGGCTGGCAGTGACTGCCTCCCAGACCCTGCTTCTGGTAGGACTGACTGCAGTAATGCTCTCAGATTCACATTTAGTCATTTTGCAGACGCTCTTATCCAGAGCGACTTACAGTAAGTACAGGGACATTCCCCCGAGGCAAGTAGGGTGAAGTGCCTTGCCCAGGGACACAACGTCATTACGCACGGCAACCTTCTGATTACTAGCCAGATTCCCTAACCGCTCAGCCATCTGACTCCTCAGATGGTTGGGTTGAAACAGATGAACCCTTTATGTTGTGAAGCTGAGTGGAAGCCAGCCTCTCCTGTGTCTGCTGATGTGAGCTTGTGTTACCATGCTCCTCACCCATCAGACCTATCAGGGCTGGGCAGGGGCCTTCTCATGTTACACCAGAGGAGCCTCAATGGGGCCCTCGTCCTCCTTTAAGTGTTTCACTCTGACCGTTTGTCTTGTGGTCGGTGTTAATCGTAATGTGTGCCACAGGCCCGTAGACCCACATGTGTGCGGTTTCTCCTCAGTCTGTTTAGCATCTTCTGAGGTGGTTTGTAGTAGCGATGGAAACAATAATCCAGTGTTTAGAATGGTTCACTAAGTATATAAACAGTCTGTCCAGATGATCAAAGTTGTGCCTAACATGTGTCTGTGTGTTTAGGTTGACAAGTCCACGGCACTGCACTTTGCCTGTACGCAGGGGGCAATAGAAGCAGTCAAACTGATGCTGTGTTCCTACAGTAGAGTGGATGACATCATCAACCTCCCAGATGGGGCGTTTCAGACTCCCCTCCACAGGTGCAACACCTTTTAACACCTGTTGTAACATCTGTTTTACATATTACTTTACATTCATAAATGCTAACTATTCTTAAACACATGTATACATACAGTCGAAACATGCAAACATACAGTGAAGACATACATTTTCATGCATGTGTTTTTTTTAAACTGTAATTTAAACTCCTACAATGTTTTGCAATTGTTTTCAAAACATAAGTTTTTTTTGCTTTCTGACCCGTTACTAAGACAACTATTTAACTATCATGCTGTGCAAAGAGGACATTGATTCCACCTGCAAACACGTACACTAAAACCACAATTACAACCAATAATGTATTAAAAAAAAAAGCGTGAGCAAGGACAGGAAATTACCACTTTGAAACTATCATAAAGATATTCCTTGAACATCTCCTATATCTGGAAAGAAAATGTTTTTCGCGTAAAGAGAGGCACAGATTTGCTTTCACACTTTCACAACCTGTTTCACATCTGTTTGTGTTCCCCCTAAACAGACATAACCCAAACAAACACCACACGTCAACTGCAATAAAGGCCATATGTACATACACCTTCACCCTAACCCTGATGGGTTTTCCTTTCCCCTCTCCTTCATATTGATGTGTTCCACCCTGGTACACTGCCTACCGGTGATGCCTGAGAGCTCTCTCTTAAGCGGTCAGTCATCACTGTTGAGCCGTTGTTAACACGTTATCCACATCCAAACACAAGAACACAAGCTTCTGACTCATTCCACCTCCCTGGCCTCCGTTCGACCTTATTTGAATTATCTCTGGATTATAATCTCTTGGAATTCAATCCATACTGGTAAATCCCCCTGACTCCCCATATGGCTCCCTGGCCAGCAGTCACTGTGAAGAAACATCCAGATTCATCCATGTGTCTTTGAGATGTAGGTTGAATGCAAATCCCCATGTTTATGTACAGTGTAATATTGGATATTGTTATTTAACTCTCAGCTTCAAAGCGGGTCAGACCTTAAGATGTCAAAACACAGCACGTGATTGGCTACAGGACAATACAATCACAGATGAGATTTATTCCAAATTGTATATTTCATTTTCAGGGCCACAATATTTGATCACAAAGACTTGGCAGAGTACCTCTTGTCAAAGGTAAATACAACTTGAACACCTGTACACACACACACACAGTCACATGTGGAGTCTGGGTTGATACGATCAAAGTAAGATCAGGTCCTCTTTTGTGCTACATGTGTACAGACTACAAATAGATGATGAACATGAAATTGATTGTCTGGTTCTATAGAACACATCTACTGTGCGCGTGACAAAACACAATGACAGAGTAGATGAAGAATCTCTGAACAAACTGACACTGGCACGACGGTTTAAAGGAAGTCCCAGCTATCGTTCTCTGTATTTATACACGTCGTCCTTCGTGTGAATTTGTCTCCTGCTTGAATCAGGTGTGGCATGAGTGAACTGACCAGCTGCATGTTGATTGTGTGTGCAGGGAGCAGACATCAACAGCATAGACTGCAAGGGCCACACTCCCCTGCTGCTAGCCACCAGCTGTGGAGCGTGGAAAACAGTGTCTCTCCTGCTGTCTCACGGTAAGACAAAGCTATACACTACAGAGCTCACAGTGACGTGCACAGTGACATCATCGAAGCAAGTATGCTTGTGTGTGTGTGTGTGTGTGTGTTGGCCTGTGTGTGTGTGTTTGTGTGTGCACCTCTGATTCACAGGGGCGGACGTTAACATTAAAGACAGATCAGGCTGCAACTTCCTCCACCTTGCTATCCTGCAGCCCAAGGCCCTAAGGAACCTCACCCAGGAAATGCTACAGGTGACCAACCTCACAGAGTCTCTTCTTAGTGGATATTTATGCCTTTAATGACTATAAAATATTCTTACTTATTTCCAAACATAGTTAGCCTTTTACACCTGTCTTCGGTTGAAGTTTATTAGCTTGTCTCTAGGCCAAATACAAGTTCAGAGCTCTGCCAAGCGTGGGTGTTACACTTTGTGCTTCAATGAGGAACAAGCCAAATTGAAACAGAGGTGATGAACTTCTCTGGACGTGCCAGTGATGTCTCTTGCCATAAGACTTGACTCTTTGTATATGAGTGTGTCTGATGTCTCCCTACAGCACAGCATCATAAAGGATCTGCTGAGTGACGAGGATCACGAGGGCTGCACCCCCCTCCACTACGCCTGCAGGCTGGGGATCCCCGACTCTGTGAGGAACATGCTGGGTCTCTCAGGGCAGGTCTGTCTGGAACGCAAGTCTAAGGACAAGAAGTCCGCCTTGCACTTTGCTGCCCAGTGAGTTGGACTTGAAATATTCTGTTTTGTCGTCTGGCATGGGCATGTTTGGGATTGACATGGTACGAGTGCATGTTCCCCTGCGGGGATATTCTAAGTCACCTTCCATGTCCACGCAACAGAATAAGGTTCTAACTCTGTGTTCTTAAGAGCACATTTCTGATAAATGACAGCAGTGTGGACTTAACAGTCACACTTTACTCATTAATCGTTCAATTAGTCACCCATAGAGTGCCTGCTGCAATGGAATTGAATTAGACAGGCACATGTAATTGAATGTTATCCATAGTGTGACCCAGAGGTCCATTAGGTGTGGGCGATATGGATTGTTCTGTGCTCTATTTTTCACTGGTATTCATCCATTGCACTAGAGCTAAAGGGCAAATGAAGGTCTGGTTGATTGTTCTAAGATGTATCTCCATCTTTGTTCTCCCTTCCTCCCCCTCCTCCACATTTTCTTCTCCCTCCTTCTGCTTCTCTTCCTTCTCTCCCTTCCCGTTTTGCTCCTTCAGTTCCTGTCCAACCTCCTCCAGTTTTTACGGTGACTTCTTAACAAATCCCTGACACAACCTCTGCTGGCCCTGTCGTCTCAGGTTTGGGCGTTTCAACACCTGTGAGAGGCTGCTGGAGACCATCAAGGACTCCCGCCTGCTGAACGAGGGGGATGAGCGGGGCCTGACTCCTCTCCACCTGGCGGCAGGAGCGGGCCACACCAAGGTAGTGGAGCTACTGCTGCGCAAAGGAGCCCTCTTCCACAGGTGAACAGCACCCGCCTCTCTCCTAGGTCCCACACAGCTGCCACGTCAAACTGTAGATACGCTCAGGCTTGTTTGGTTGCCTGATAACAAGCTATGCACCCTGCCGCATGCCACCCCATTCCCACCTTTTGAGAAATACAAAAATGACATCGATTTGAGCTCGGCACACATTCCTTTATTTTTCTTTGTTTGGTGAATATGGATGTCAAATAATCTATAGCTTATCGCCTTAAAAGACATCTGTAAATGTGTGTTGTACGTCGAGTAAGTCTGTTCCTGAATCCTGACGTGTTTGTCTTGAAATGTCAGTGATTACAAAGGCTGGACGTGTTTACACCACGCTGCTGCGGAGGGTTACACCCAGACCATGAACATCCTGCTGACCTCCAACATCAAACTACTGGACAAGGTGGACGAAGACGGGGTAAGTAAGACTACGGCATAACTGCAGCTGTTTCATCAGCCATGGAAGAGCAGATGTGAGTCAGATATGAATGGTTATTGATCAGGCTGTTGAGGGGTTAGCTTGTCAAGGACAATGAGAAAGTCTCTCTTAACCTTCGAAATCAGCATCAGACAATAGATGTGAAATGCTAGTATAGATCCAGGCTTTCGATGGCCTGTGAGCATTTCGTCCCATTTAAGATTTTGTCTGAGAACAATGTTTGGTTGATTTGTTAAATATAAGGTGTGTAATTGTTCAGACCGAACAAAGAGCGGATTGGCTACGCCTCTCGAGTCACAGACCGACTCGAGTGTTGGACAAGAGCGGACCTGTGAGGCGTCTCACTGTGTGTCCTGCGCCCCTCTGACATTGCAGAGTACGGCGTTGCACATGGCGGCTAAGGAGGGTCACGTTGCAGCGGTGAAGCTCCTTCTGGGAAGAGGGGCAGAGCTCACCCTCAACATGGACCACGCCTCGTTCCTCCACGAGGCAATACAACATGGGAAAAAGGAAGTGGTCAATACCATCATTGACAGTGACAGGTGATACTGTTGTAAACAAAGAAAAAAGGCCATTGTTGGTAACATTTGACATCCAATCAATGTAAAAATACTAATTGTTCATTATTACTAAATTGCTCCTTACATTTGACATCTCTGTTTGGTGTGTTTTTGTGACGCAGATGTGCTGAGGCAATCACTTTATTCAAGCATGGCACTGGCCAGAGATGTGCTGTTCTTGACATGATAGAGTTTCTACCTGAGTCTTACGAGGTTTGACTCCTTATCACCAATCCAAGGGATTTCTCAACAACTGTATCTAACTAGACCATTCAGAACATTTTAAATGGGGTTTTCCAACATACAATGGACGGAAAGCCAATGTGTGTCTTCAGATGGAGTTCTAATTTCTCTTTTAATTGGACAGCACCTGCTGGACAGCTGTGTGACAGAGTCGGACGATGATGCCAACAGTCTTGACTACCATGTAGGTCTCTTGTACAACACACTCAAACTAAATCTTCACAGCATATCCTCACAAGTCCACAAAGAACTGAGACATCTCGTCACCTTTGAATTATCAGCACTTTTTTTTGCAGCGCCTTGAATAAATACAACATTGGTAAAAGGTTTATGGTTGATTTCCTTTCGTTGTGTAGATTGAATACAATTTCCGGTGGCTTCAGGCTCCGTTGGTGCTGAAGAAGCACTCGAAGCACGACAAAAGCCTGCACGTCCAGCCACTATCTGCACTGAATGTAAGCAGAAACACCTGGCTCTATCTAACCTATTTTCCTCTCCTCCTGTTTGAAAACTGTGTGCTAGGCATGGCATTAAGAATTCTTCTATTGAATTAGAAGAATTAGAATTCTCTTTCTACTGTTACCCAAAACTGGCATGAACAGCACAGGTAGTCAGTTCAATCGAAGACTTTCATGCTTTTTGTTTAAGTTGCATAAACAGAGGACGGAGTTTAGATTTTCTTCCATTGGGACACATTCCTCTACAACCTACAGTAGTAGGTAATATGGAAATGTGTTATGATAATGCAGTAGCTCTACTATTTGTCTTTTAGTCTGTGGACTGCAAATCTTGTTGTCCTAGAAGGGGAGTAAAGTATATTAAGACTCACACCTTGAGTTGTGTTTCTACAGAATGTCCTGTCATTGCAGCCATGTTTGTTCCATTAAGTCAAAGGTCCTTTTTCTGTCTGTTTCCTTAGTCCATGGTGCAATTCAACCGCATAGAGTTGCTCAGCCACTCAGTCTGTGAGAAGTACCTGGAGATGAAGTGGTCAGTACTCACAATGACTCATGATAAATCAGGCATTTTAATGTTTCTTTCCCTGGGTTTTAATGTTTCTTTTCGATTTTAACACCTCACAAAATATTTTCCTTTGCTGTCCCAATGCCTTGCCATGACAACAAAATCCGACCATCACACTCATGTGTCCTTTCCTTGTAGGCTTGCATATGGGAGCAAGGCCCATATTCTCAACCTGTTTGTCTACCTGCTGGGCCTGCTGCCTCTAACCCACCTCATAATCACCCTGAGACCCACTCTGAGCTTCCCTGGCCCAGGCAACCAAACATCAGTCAACATGGTGCCCATATCCTTCATGGAGGTAGTCAGCCGCAGATGCTAATGCTAATGCTAGCAGGTGTTAAAGTGTGCCAGTTGCTTGGTTGTCAGCGTTGGAATAATTTGTGTGAGGAAAAACTGGGAGCTTTAGTAACATGGGAGAGCAGATGCTTTGAGACTTTAATATCGTTGAGTTTTAACAAAGGAGGGTGAGTGCGCAGAGGAGGGATTGCCAGAACGATGTGGTTTGGGAGCATCTTGGAATGAATTGGAATAGAACATCCTTGATTAATACTTGCGCATATTCACTGCTGCGAGAAATGTAATACCTTCTCCCGGTCGTAAAAGCCTGTCTACCTTTACTACTACAGACATAGGTAGAGGTGAACATTAGATAGACTGAATTAGATGGCGTCACCACCATCCCGTGTGCATGTGATAATGGGATCACACTCATTCTTCTCTCCATGCTCTGCCCTGATGGCAATTCAAGCAGCATGCGACCCGTTAGCCAGTTCTCCTTGCCACTGACAAGATCATTTCATGTCCTATTACTTTGAATGTGTTCCGTCATCATCACATGTGTATTGCCTAAGTAATAACCTTGTCCTTATCCTATTACTTCATTTATTCACTTTCATTATGAGCTGTGAGAGATTCATCAAACCCGCTAGCAAGGTCAGAGTGAGCGTCATCTCCCTCATTATTATTTGTCTGCACATTACATCAACAATGTGTCATGGAGGATTTGGGTAAATTCAGTTTCTCGCTGGACAGGCAGCAGCATGGCAGAATCCATTTGATCACCGGTCATCAGAGTTAATGCTTGTTTAATAACTCCTCTATGTAAGCCTTGGGTCTGCTCCTTTCCCTGAATTTTCTGAAAACTTCATTACGATTTTCTCAACAGCAGAGTGTGTCCAGGTCCCTCTGCATGGTGATGGTGCTCCTCATGAACATCCATGGGATCGTGAAGGAAGTGGTGCAGATCTCACAGCAGGTATTCTACAGACCCTGTGTGTCTGCCTTTCCCATAAATCTGCCCCCCCCCCCCCAGCATTTGCAGGGGAACCTCGGATGGAGGTCACTCGGGCCATCAGGAGTGATGGATCTGGTTCTTTGTGATTTGGAACTGAATGATTGACACCGAAGCTGTACGATTGACATTGAAAGCAAGCTACAGTATCATGGGAACTTTCTCTGCCAGCTACATTAAATTCTGCAGAGGGTCTGTCCACGGAAATTCAAAGTCACTTCATTGTTCACTTCATTGTTTTTCTTTTGTGGAGTATATGGCTTATTTGATACTAAAGCAGAAGCCAATGATACCGCTGACCAGCTGGGAGAGATTTGTGTTTATGAGATCACTTTGTTTACCATGAACTGCCTCTCTCACTCTGTGTTATTTTCCCCTCAAAGAGGATGAGCTACTTTAAGGATGCCTCAAACGCCCTGGACTGGGGTGCAGCTGTGTTCTCCCTCCTCTTCATCATCCCACTCTTCTTCAACTCATCTGGGACCCTGCACTGGGAAGCAGGGGCTTGCGCCATCTTATTGGCCTGGGTCAACTTCCTCCTCTACCTCCAAAGGTCGCATATCGCTAAGCATATTTCCGAACACGAAATAGGATTAGTCGACATTCTGTTTCCCAGTCCTGTGTCGAGGCACTGGCAGACATGACATCCACTCCTTTCCTCAGGTTTGGGCATTTTGGGATTTACGTGGTCATGTTCGGAGAGATCATGAAGACGTTGGTGTGCATCATAGTCCTCTTCTTCTTCCTCATGTTGGCCTTTGGCCTTGGCTTTTATGCCATCATGCTCAACCAGGTTAGAAAAGACCCATGTCCGTAAATCTATGAGACAGCTGTGATGTGACGAATATACAGTATACATACATTACCTTCAGTCATTTCTTTCATCAAACAAAACAGAATGTCCTGTTGTTTTCTTTGTAGAGTGAATTCAGTCGTCTAGATCTCTCTGTGCTACAGACCTTCGTGATGATGGTTGGAGAGCTCAACTACCAGGGCAACTTCCTGAATGCGTACCTGAACAACGAGCTTCCTTTCCCCTTGCTGACATTCATCATTTTTGTGCATTTTGTTCTGCTCATGCCTATATTACTCATGAACCTCCTGGTAAGCAGCCATGCAGTGGCACTCGATTTTGGTTGAGTGTATTTAGGAAGTGAGACTTCTCACAGAAGCAGGTCAATTCTGGATGTTGATGCTAATTGCTTGACACAGCAAACGTCAATGCCTCTTACTCATCTCCCATTGGCTGTGTTGTAGATTGGTTTGGCTGTAGGAGACATCGCAGAGGTTCAGAGGAATGCTGCCCTCAAGAGAATAGCAATGCAGGTATGTATTAACTAACTTCAAGGTTGTTTGTTTTTAACACGTTATAATGCTATTTTGACCGTTCCAGAATCATTCTAATAACATGGTGTTATTAAATCTCAACCTTCGTCAAATGCTATAATGGACTGTTAAGTTGACAGTTTTCTTTATTATTTTAGATCGAACTCCACACCAATCTGGAAGAAAAGCTGCCTTACTGGTTCATGAAGCATGTTGACAAGCCCTCCATAACTGTCTACCCCAACCGCAAGTGTTCCACGGTAAAAATGACCATGTCAAATTTGTCAATCAAGTAGGACTGTTGACTTACGTGTTACTACTACTGTTGTAATTTTAGCGATTGTTACCAAACACATTATTTCTGACTCTGCCGTCTGTTAATCTATGTCCAGTCAGCAAAGAGTCAAATTCCACTCTCATTAGAATGATTCCGATCCAATCACACAATCTCTGGTATCGACAGGTCTTGTTTAATATGGGAGAGACTACAAAGAGACGGACCCGTCTGCACCTGCAGAACTCCCGGGACCTGACACCCCTGGAGAACGAACAGCAGAAACAGAAATACAGGTAACAGACACGAGTGGACACTATGCTGCTACTGCTACAACATCGTTTTAACCCTCCTATTGTCCTGGGGTCATAATGACACGAAACCAACAAAAATGCTGTAAAACATGAATCTTAATACCTGGCGTCCTTAGTAGCTTCCTTAAATGACTCCCAAAATACAAATTTGGAATAAAAAGCTGTAGCTGCATCCAAAAAAGGCCAATTGCTCAGGGTCAATATGTTCCCCAGACGCAGGGGCTAACTAGTATTCATGGATTTATAGCTTTACCTTTGGAGGAAGCTAGAAAATTAACCAAACAGCTGATGTTGTCTATACAATGGTAACATAGTACCAAATGTTCCATTTGTTTTCAAAGGTTTAGTTGACTAAATAAATTGGACCCCAGGTTATAGTGACCCAGTGGTAATGGGTGTTCGTATTTCTGAAGACATGAGTGTTAATGTAAGCACAAAGCCATTACCTCACACATTTGAGAGCGAAAACAAACACATTTTGTTGATTAACTGTTATGGTCCTGACACTGTTGCTACAGGACGCTTAAGTAGTGGAGTGTGTGATCGACCCCTAGTGGTTATTTGGGGTAGGTCCACCAACTTGAATTATAGAATCCCAATGGAAGGACATCCAGAAAAGGATCTCCACTGTTTGCAAGGAACCTTAGTTGAAATAAGGCTTGCCTGCTACACTCCTATACAACTCCCAAACTTGAAAACCCTTCTGGTGAGCAACAGGTGAGCCTAAGAGGATCTAAGATGAGTGTGTGTTCCCGTGTGTAGAATGAAGGAGATGTCCTGCGTGCTGGAGAAGCAGCACAGCCTGCTGAAACTCATCATCCAGAAGATGGACATCACCTCCGAGGCGGACGATTACGATGGGCCAAAGACAGTCAAAGACGAGAGGCAGAAGTCAAAGAGGAATCCAAACAAGGGGTCCAAATGGGTCCCCTTAATGAAGGCCATTGAAGCCAGAAAATGATGAGGATGCAAAAACGTATATAATTCTATAACTATATTAATTATACCTAAAGCCCTGAATATACAGTTGAGTGTCAAATATATGAATATGAGCATTACATTGTTATGATCTAAGCAACGTTATTATTTTGAAACTACATAAGTACAGTACTGTAATGCAAATTAGAATTATATGAAAACGTTTAAAAATACTTGAATACTGTATTTACGGACATACTGTATAGTAGTGGTGTGACCAGTGCTAAAGCAGTGTGTAATCATTATGTTATTTTCTACTGCATGCACTGTCAGACAATTCAGTCTCATTTTTACAACAATAGAAAATATTCAGCAAATTGTTGCTGAATAATTTTATTTAATAATTAAAAAAAAATGTGTGAACTTCTTTTCCACAAAAACTTTTTCAGCTTTTCGAGAGAAAAAAATCTACCTGATGACGGCTATCAAAATATGCAGGTCTGTGTTGGGCCTTGCCACTAAATGCACCCCCTGCTAACTTTGACTAGGAAAGGGCTAGATGCCTGAAACCTGCTGTGGTTACTCATAGTAGTCCAAGGCCGTAAACATAATATATATTGGGGGACACACACCCCCAAATCTGGTCAAAATGTCCCCCCCCAATATATTGAAATAAAAATATAAATGTGCTACGCTACGACAGGCAACCACGCACACTGTCCAAAATTATCATTAAAAACTTTTTTTGTCCCCCCCAATGTTGACTCCATCGCTACGGCCTTGTAGTAGTCGCCTCAATATACAGTAAGAATTTAAAAAATGAACGTTTGAATGATTGCTGTGTGAACAGATTGTGTATCTAAAGTCATTTAAAGCAGATGAGGAAGAGTACACAGTTAGACCATTCACTGTAGTAGGGGGGTCGGATGGCTGAGCAGAGCTGAGGGCTATTAATCAGAAGGTTGCCAGTTCGATTCCAGGCTGTGCAAATGACGTTGTGTCCTTGGGAAAGGCACTTCACCCTACTTGCCTCGGGGGGAATGTTCCTGTACTTACTGTATGTCGCTCTGGATAAGAGTGTCTGCTAAATGACTAAATGTAAATGTAATATTCTTGAGTAAATGTAGTATGCTTCCATGTTACTGCTTCACTGGTGAGTCCTTTCCAGGCGAAAGGACTGTTCCACACTAACCGCCATGGAGACCCTTTAGTGCTCCATAAACTCCTGAGAGGGTTCTCAGTGTGCCGGAACTGCCATGTAAATTCCTATTGGCCCCAAGCCCAAGCTTATTAACCTTGTAAGGCTTTGTCATACCCAGGGATGGATTTATGCCTATGTAGCGAGGGAGAGGAAGTGAACAAGGATACCTGTACCTTGTGATAGTCAGGATGATGACTCAGCTAGGGGACACTAGATCAAAACATCCAGATATGTAGTGGAGTAGAAGATTCCAGATGATAAGCCAATTTGACCAATGGCGACACGATAATAGTTTCACAGTGCATTGACCTGAAAAGGTGGAATTATGCTTTCAAGCAAATTACTTTTCTCCGATCTTGTCCTAAAATTACAGCACCGAAATCCCAACCAAGCAGCAAGTGTTACCCTCTCCCTGCTGGATCCCAGCCCAGCATGCTGTTTGTTAAAGAGTCTTTTAAACTATTTTTACAACTGTATAATTCCCACAGTATGTGACCCATCCGTTGCATAGGACACGCATCACTGAGAAAAGGGTTTTCAACACCGGCGTTTGAAGCAGCCAATGTAAGAGAGTGAGAGGAAGCCAACATCTGGCTGAGATCTGCACTGGGTGTCAGGGTCTGTTACATGGCCACCTCTTCCCCTTTCCCTAGGGCAAGCAAAACACTAACAGGGGAGCTATTCGTTACAGCGGCCTGCAGCCTTCTGTGCCCAGTCCCAGCCGCAGTCTGGAGGGTGTGAGAGTGTTTATGCTCAACAACTGTGCCCAGGGTCGGTAAGCTCAACAGGGGCTCCCATGCATCAGACTCACTCTTGGACCCCTGTCTTTCTAGTGTTTCCCATACAGACTAAGACATGCTCATAGCTGGTAGTCCTGCTGATGGGGGGTTTGATGTGAAAGCATAGTTTAAATGTTGGGGTTAGAATTAAAACACTTCACCAGGCCCAAGGCATGAAGATAGAGACACAGTCATATAATCATTCTAAAATGTCCTGGAGAGACAGGGTGATTTTTATGAATCCTAATTGTTGCTCGAATACCATCTGTTGTTTACCAAGCAGAGGGGAGAAACATGTGGATGATTGTTTGGCAAATATTTACTGTAACATATCAGAATACATCACCAGTTTGCAGTTTGACTACAAATTGTTACTAAAACACAAAGTATCTTGTCCTCTGTTATAAAGTTGTACTTCAGAGAAGGGTGTGAAGACATACTGTGATGGGATGGGATTCACACTGATTAGTCTAATAGCTGTGATGCTGGTGTCATACTCCATTTGTTCACCAATGCAGCTATGAAGCCACGGTGACCATGGGAACGGAGCCTGGGGTGCAAAACACAAACCGCCCTCTGACATCATCAGCCTGCACCTGTCGCTCAGCCTCCAAGACACACTAAGCAAGGCCATGACGGGGGTCATGAAGTCTAAGAGTCGGCGCTGATAGACAAATGCTAAAGTCTCCGTTCAAGTGAAAACTCATGAGATATTTATGACTGTTTCTCCTGACTTTAATTATTCCCATGGCTAATAGATTCAGCATGTCATCCATTATGCTGATGTTTTGAGCAATGTTTGACTAACTACATTGACAAACTGACTAATGGATACCCCTGTCTAGCAAAGCTCGCTGCTCTGAAAAGATGTTATGCCAGGGCTAAAATATGTGTCACAAAGCCGATAACTTTTCATGTACTTTTGACAAAATAGGACAGAGAATTAAATAACACATTAATCTCTCATATCTTGTCATAAAATCCCTTAGCTTGCACCTTGTGCTGCATGTACGTGTCCGTAGCGCTGATGAATGCACTGACAGTTGAGGAGATGGCAGTTTGCCTGACGGTCCAGCGAGGACAAGAGGAACTCTATACCTCAACCTGATGACACGCTGAAGTGGATCCCCAAGGTCCTCCTGATGCCCCGCGCCTTCTCTTCGGAGCGATGGTTTGAGGAACAGGATTACAGGAAGACAGAGAACGTTTCCGTGGATTAGGGAGCATTCCTGCCCCAGAAGAGGGGAAAATGTGAGAAATTCTAAACCGGGACAGAGCGGGGCACAGAGAGGTCATGGAGTGGAGTTCTTTTGGCCCATAAAAAGATAGAGGTCAAGAATACTGTTATGGGACGAGTGAACAATAAAGTTCTGATGTCATCTAATTTACAGTCGATAAAGAGCAGAAAGGATGAGTTCAGTATCTTCCTCCATGCTTCCCTGTGAATTTGGCATTACCAGGCACCAAAAATACAGCATGCATCTCAGCTGTGCAGTTAAGTGTAGATAATCGCTGGCTGAATCACACTAT
This sequence comes from Osmerus mordax, assembly GCF_038355195.1. Classification (NCBI taxonomy): domain Eukaryota; kingdom Metazoa; phylum Chordata; class Actinopteri; order Osmeriformes; family Osmeridae; genus Osmerus; species Osmerus mordax. The sequence goes on from NC_090064.1 coordinate 14,020,839, forward strand.
TGTGATAAAAAATCTAAATTTCACACAAATTATGGAGAAAACTATTCACAGATATCATATTTACCAGGAATATTCGGAAGAATAGATTTCTTTCTCAAGCGTAAGGTTATTTCACTCCTCATTTACATTTTAAAATGAAACTTTCACTTTAATTAAATTTCTTTCCAGGATACCTGTGTGCCTTATTTCAAAGTAATGATCTTCATCACACACTAACGTCCTTAATTTTCCCCTAAATGACATTTTGCTGCATAAGACTTCTAACACCCTGATGCTGTTTCCCTCCCTTTTTTCTCTGTCTTCCTACCACCTTGTAACCTCCTCACATCTCTGAAGGTAAAGTAGAGAATAGGGGAAAGGAAGCCTGCTCACAGGACGGTGAAACTCACCCTGGGAATGTTCCGGGCTCGCCCCCTGCTCTACCACGCCTCAGTCATGCCAGTGCTCCAGATGTCATGGGAACGCTGACCAGCTGAGACAGATGCAACAGGGCCGCGCGTGAAAGCAGGCTGCATCTGCGGTAACTCTATCCCTCTGTGAAACGGGCAAGGGATTAGACACTTTTGATAAGGTCCTCAGACATTTCTATTACCACCGAACATCTGTGGGAGACATCCACACAGAGTTCCATCTTTAGGCTGGCCACAGTATTGTTTGGGGGCGTAATTTGGCTATAATCAGATGATGGTAAACAAGCTAGTGGTCTGGATGGAGCTAGGGCCTTTCAGGAGCTTTCTCACTCTCTATTTACTCCATATAACTCTGCATCCTGTTCAGTACTCCACAGGACATGACCTATGCTTAGGTTACTTCTTATACTCTAGTCTATCTACATACTAGACATCCTTCCTGGTTTCATCGCTTCTAGTGAATTCCATCACTATTTTCTCTAGTGTCAAATTCACCAGTGGGCTACAAGTTGCCAGAGTGAAGAAGCCAGTCTGACTGCCAACGTACAGTTCTGTGAAGGTCACGGTGGTCCAAAGAAAAGGGGTGGGGACAGTTCCTGAAAATACTATACTTCATGCCAAGTCTAAGACAGTTAAATTAGCAGGGTGAGGGAGAGGACATGTTTAGTTGTAGAGGGATCTACAGCAACACATCCACATAAGTGTAGGTTACGTTTGTGATGGGCCTGAGATTTAACCTGTAGGATTCATTGTAGCTGTTACTGTAAATGCTACATTTAGAACGTTAAGGTAACACAAGTAACATAACTTTGTAGAACCGGATATCTTCAGAAGAAAAGAAGCAATATCTTGAATTGAAGGCACGGGTTTGTCATACACTTGTTCAACGGCTTTGGTCATATTAAAAAAGGGATATCGACACTTGGGAGTGACTTGTGCATCCTACAACAATTACATTACGTACACAGAAATGTCCACCGGCTCGGTGAGCGAAAATGATGACATTGAGACATCTCACCTAAGGAAAGACGCCCCGTTGGGAAGCAACAAGCGGAGCAGTGTGCACTATACTTCGGCAGAGTTCTCAGACGACGAGTACGGCACAGATGACGGCTTCGACCGAAAGCGCAAACGGATGCGCAGTGGGTCCAAGGGTAAACAACTTATCTCAAAGTCTCATCAAAAGGAAGCTCAACAGACGCAAAGAAACGCTGCCAATGCCAGAGAAAGAGCTCGGATGCGAGTTCTAAGCAAAGCATTTTCCAGACTTAAAACTAGCCTGCCTTGGGTACCAGCGGATACCAAACTTTCGAAACTGGACACGTTGCGCCTCGCTTCCAGCTACATCTCTCACCTCAGACAAATTCTGCAGGATGACCGTTTTGAAAACAGCTTCGTACACCCTATAAACTTGGTATGAATAATCTCAGCCTCTTATGACAAATGTGTCATTTTTGACGTCACTAATATGCTAATTGTAATCGATTGAATGAATTGAATGTCTGACTAAAAACAACATGCATGGGACCCTTTGATTTAGATTTGAGGCAGTTACATTGTAGCTATAAAAATAAGTCATAATATCATCACAATCTTCATTTAGTTGTCATCTCTCATTGTGGGTTCTTACGATCTCTGTTCACAGACTTGGCCATTCGTTGTGTCAGGCAGATCAGAAGACAGCCAAGACGTTGATCCATCCGCCAGACTGTGCGGAGCAACAGCATAACATGTTCTCAGCGTGGACTGTTTACACATCCCTGTATCCCGTCTCAACTGTCAATTAGCTGTCATACTCGACTATGATATGAGGCATGTGATTAAAACACACAGTTCCCTTCTGGTTCTGTATCCCCCCTTCTTATTCAAACTTTTCCTATCTGTTTGCGTTGTTTCTCATTCTAAGGCGGGGGTCTCCAATCCTGCTCCTGGAGAGCTACTGTAGGTTTTAGCTCCAATCTAACACACCTGATTCTAATAATTATCTGGTTGATCAGGTAACTAGTGTAGAATCAGGTCAAATGAATGTGGTTGGAGCAAAAACCAACAGGCAGGCAGCTATCCAGGAACAGGGTTGGAGACCTCTGTTCTAGGGCATTGTATTATTGTGTTGTGAATAGTGTTATGCCATGTTTTACACTGGATGTGACATTTTTGTACATGTTGATGTTGTGTTTATAATGAAGGAAAAAAAAGTGACTGGGTTTCTTCTCTAACTGTTCACATTCTTATGCTGTCCCAGCAATTCACAACAATTGTATAGTCTGTAATTGACTATGAACCCCCACAACCCTTCAGTAGTGCAGTTTTGTTGGGTAGTCCCTCAAACGGTGTCTCTCCTCTGCTGTCTTCTACTCTGTGTACTATATGAAGAGAACAGCAAGTGTATATTCTGTTCAAGTAGCATATGCAGAAAACATACAGTATTCATCCTTTAAGGGTTAGTCCCTGGTTACTGAAGTGAGGATGTCATGTAATCTGTAAAAGGCTACTGTAATCCTTATAGCCAGCACTTCCATCTCGTGAAAACCCCAAAACTGGTGTTGGCATGACGATACAAATGTGTTTGCTCTAAAAACATAGCCAGCGAGTCTGTCATCATGACCAAACTAAACAAGTGTACTGTAAAATCACTGCACCGAAAACAAGGTGTTGTAGCGACCTGCTAATCCATCAATGCGACCTGCAAATCCACCAGTAGAGTCTGGTTCTTTGCAGCAGCGCTATCAGGAAATGAATGAATCAGCAATCTTGAAGAGTCGTCCATGGGGATAGAACGGTGAATAATAATGCACATGTATATTATAGTTTTCCTGACAAACTAAGCACACACACAATGAGGGCAGGAGACTTGTTTAACAAGTGCACCAGCTACCCGAGACAAATAAGAGCAAAGGAAGGAACTTTTCATCAGGTTCCTAGAGGTCTGCAGCTGTCAGGAGTTCTCAAGAGTTTCCCAGGCCTTGGTGCTGTGCCCTGGGGAGGGGGTGGGGGGGCAATCTGCTGGCCTGGACAGCTAATGAGACAGCCTCTCATGTTTGCCTCTGTTTAGGAGAGACAAATGCAGACAATGCAGAAGAAGACTGATGTGCGTTCAGGGTGCATTGATAAAGGCTGTCTGAGTTGGTCCTCATCCAACAAGCAATAACCTTTCTTCATCTGGTTTTGAAATGGTTACATTGTCCATCAACATTTATTTTAATTTGACAAATGCTTTAATCCAAAGTGACGTACAACATAAGAAGGAGATCATCTGAAGATATGCAATTTGAAGTTAAATTGCAGAATGATGAATAATCATTTTTCACAAAACAATACTGTTACATAAAATTGAGGACTCAAAAACACCTGTGACACATTAGTACCATCTACTGGTGAGATCAGAGAATACGGTTAGTGACCTGCAGTGGAAGTGGTTCATTGACCAAGTTTATAATCAACCCTGTCCCAGACTTAAGGAGATTTTCTTACTTCCAGAGAAATACTTAGGTTATATCAGATTTTTCTGGTATTTTTCATCTCAGTGAGCAGATTTGAATCTCTTATTGAGAAACACAGACACACACACACAGCCATAGTCACATTTTCATCAGTGGGGGGCTTGGAGGGGTGCTAAGATTATGACTTTACACTTTTTATACACTTTTTCAGCGAGGCATGCCAATCCTGGGTAGGAACTAAGATATGGGGGAGGGAGTGGCTCCAGAAGGAAAGTGTCACAGAAAGGTTGTGACCACAGTTGAAAGTGTCGTGTTTCTGTGTTAGCAAAATATCCTAGAGCAGGACAACCAGCAGAGAGCAGTAAAGGTTTAGAATAAAACACTGTCCCTGGGAAAATCTTCCTATAGATCTCTCGACTGAGGTAGTTCCCAGACTTCTCTACACTTTTGGTCACCTTTTTCGCCTCCTTTTGACTTTTCAATGAAATTGTGCGCAGTTATGAGAATAAATCTTAAATTGGCATCCCTTCTTTTGTGTATTTAGTCTTGTGCTCAAATAATATCTTATCGTCTTTTTAATTTGATTCTCAAAATTTTCTCAAAATGTTTGCCTTTAAATTTATACAGGTGGAACGCATTTGCGTTAATATAAAACTGCGTTTTCAGCCACACACCCTCATCCAAATCAAACTGTTTTCAGGACCCAAACATATTTCTGTGAAAATTTCCATGAACAGGAAGGAACTGTGAGTCCAAAGCCAACAGTGAGGCTCACTAAGGCTGCCTTTGTAGTCCCACCAAAAGCACTAACTTTAGGCCGTCCTGCCCGCTGGGTTCCAGAGTGGACCCTTTGTGGTTTCCAAGACCACTTTGAGCATGTTTGTTATTTAATATCCAGTCACTCAATATCACTAATGAGAAAAAGGGATATGTAAATGCCAAACTTTTTCAATCGTGTTTGGGATAACATATACTTCCTCCATGTGAAGTCAACTCTCTGCTGCGTTCTGGATTTGTTTATCGAATGAATTCTTTCCAGGTATGTGAATTATGACCGGTGACATTAGAGTGACCTCATAAAAAAAAAAGTGAACGGGTGAATGAAAGTGAACACGTTTCCATTTCGACAGCAATGCAAATACATGTGTATGGATCCTACAACTGTACTGCTGCAGTTAAACAGCAGGTCAGTAAAGTACAACCACGTAGAGGTAACTAACCAAGCTAAACGACATAAACACCGTAGATTACGACGTAGAGATGTACTATTACTGTAATACGATGGAAAGATTCCCCAAAGGTCACTGAGCATAAATTATACCTAGGTGTACAAGTGTGTTTCTGTGTGGCCGTGTGTGTGTATGTGTGTATGTATGTGCGATGTACACCAGCAGTATGTGCATTAATACAAACATTTATGTGAGTGATTTTCTTAGCTGCAGTTCATGCAAATGCAAGCTTGTGTGTGTGTGTATGTGTGTTTGGAGTTGTGTGTGTGTGTACTCTCTCTGGCCTGTGAGAGACTTCCTGCTACTCTGTGGAGATGACACACTTCTCTGTTAGGCAGGTGATAGGGTTACAGCGCGGGAGTGGCAGCCTGCTCTCTGGAGAGAATGGAGCCTCTTTGTGGCTGGATGAGAGGAACGCTCGGAGGGGAAGGTCGAGCCAAAGAGAGAGGGGTGGGGGTGGGATGTGGGCTGTGGTGGGATGGAGAGGAGGAGGAGATGGAGCGACGGGGAGGGGGAGGGTGGGGCGTGCAGATTGACAAGACAACATCCAAGCCAAGCCCTCCAGCCCTGGCCTCTCCTCTCATTGTTTGCCTGGCCGGGCGACAGCAGTATGGGGCGTCGGTGCATTGCTGGCTGGCACCGTGCGTATTGGCTGGAGTCCTGGATCCTGGTTCCTGGTTCCTGGTTTCAACACTGACAGTCTGGGTGAAGACAGGGATCTGGGTGTTTGCTCTCAGTCCATGTGTGGTGAGGTCCTCCTCGGCCTGTTTACAGGACAAGGGCGGAGGCTTCTGGGAAGGCATCCCGTCACCACCTTTCTATGAGGCTTCACACCAGGCTCACTCAATGGAGCTTGTTTATCCTCCACACATGGCTTTCTTTCACTCTTTTGTTTCTGAGTTACAGGAGAAATGTGCATTCAGAGACCCTTTCTGTTTGTTTCAAAGCAAGGAGAAATCGGATACATTGAAATCTCTGTCACGGTTTTTAATGTGAATGTGTCAGAGTCAAAAATGTGCTTTTCGGTTTCTGAGTAAAAAAAAAAAAAGTCTTCAGTTGTCAACGTGATGTAAGAGTTCAGCTGATACTGTAGCTCAGCGACAAATCTCCATGAGAGTTGCGTGAGAATGTATTTACAGACACACCTGCGTTCCAACTAATGTTTGTACTTTTTACACCACATTCACAATGTATATTGATATTGATTTCTAAACAAAACTGTTTTTGGGGTCAAAAGAATTTGTTTACCAGACAGATTTCACTCCAAAAACCTCTCTGGACCCTCCTGAATAGATTTCACACAGTCTGTAACACCTTCTAATACCCTTTCTGTTGCTTCTCCATTCTCATTCATCATACATGACATTATATGGCCATTATGTTAGATGGCCAGAGCTTGACAATGATATATCTTCCTTTACAAAGGCTCCCTGTTGTTGCCCTAGGCGACATCTTGCTGCTGTAAGTAGCCTGGATTTTCCCATCCCTGTCATCCGATTGGCCCAGCCCCGGTGCAGAAATGAGTCCCCACCTTGCTTAAAGGCCCAACCTGTCACCAGTCCAAAGGGATTACCTTTTCACAGCCTCCATATTGTTCTCCGGGCCACAATGGCTGCATGGGGCCTGGCCCTTTGTCATTGACTCTGTTGTGGGGGTAACAAAAGTGTAACACACCTGCGACTGTGGATTAAAACTTTTTTTCTTTTCTCCTGTCTTTTCTTGTCTCTTTCTCTGTCCCCCCAGTGTTCTCCCCCACACACACCCAACCCAGCCTTCTAAGACTTTGGCTGTGTCCAACTCACTTAATCTCTCTTAATAAATACACAGAGAGAGATAACATTTTCAGACAGATGATCATTTTCAGCTTTATTCTTAATCCTTTGCACATAATGTGATGGATGAACACATTACTGTACAGAATCTGAATTGTTGGTTGTTCAAATTCCTTGGAAAACTGCAGTATGAAGGGTCGTTTATGCCATGGAATTGAGAACGTTAATACTGTTTTACAGGGCGAGATCATTGCAAATAATTCAGTTACCTGTATGGAAAGTTTTGGTCTGAGAAAAAGCCAAAATAAAAGTCATAAAGTGTTTCTTAGTGAACCATCAGTCTTATTTTGACAACTCAACGTCACCTTTGACCTCTTGGAGAACACAGGCTGTCTGAAGGTTCTGATGGACATGACCAAGCAACTCTACCCCAACCCAAACTGGCATGTTTGTCTAAGAGAGAGCTGAACTTCTCGTGACCACATCAGAAAGCTGAAAGATTTCACGGTGATCATGTAGAACGTGATGTCTTAAAAATGCCAGTCAAAAGGGGGAAAGTTCCCGAGATATGGTTTCATTCTTTCTTCATGGCTTTTGGAACTGGGTGGCTGCAGGTTCAAAGCAAACACAAGAAAGTAAAACTGTTGACCATAATTTATTTCCCCTTCATTACTACCAATACATTACAAGACTTTTAAAAACATCTCGACTTGTGGCACTTCAACAAATTGATGATTTCCTGTTTTCCGGGAAGACTTTATGTTGATTGTTCCTATGACCTTCCTTCAGACTCCAATAACTATTATATTACAACACCGAGTCAGCGTCATGACTCATCACTTCAGCAGTAAACTATTGTGCTGACTCAAGGTGTGTGTATAAATGTGTGTGTACGTGGCCATGTGGGTTTGTATGAGTGTGCGAGAGCGTGCAACACTGATAGACGCTCGTCTCTTATTTACACCTGAGCATCAATAACTAAACAAGTAGTTACTCAGAGTGACTCATGAGTCTCTTCTATCAAACCCTGTTTCCAGGTAGCTGAAGTAGCGAGTGCTTCTCTCAGTGGGCACGCCCCAAGGTCACCATCATCTCCTCGACACAGCGCTGACAGTGACAGTGGGCCAGTTAACACTGCATGATGGATCACCTGTGCGTGTGAGAGAATGTGTGTGTGTGCGCACGTGGCTACTCCTCCTTGGAGAGTGACTTGGCCTGATGGTGGATCAGATGGCACCTTAATTAGTCTGTGTTCTCCAGATGGGACGTCGGGGCTGGCATTAGCAGAAGGCTCTGTGGTGGACAGGGAGACGTGTAGAGGAGGAACCCACGTGGAGGTCTAACACACACGCGCGCACATGCACTTACACCCACATGCACACACACACATAGATAGGCTCACTCAAGCCCTAATAACAGTATTTCCAGATTAGGACAGAATCAAAAGCAAAATGGAAGCAGCTAAAGTAAACCGTATTCAACATCCAGCAAATATGGAAGTATATTGACTTTAAACACATGTTTAACTTGTTATGTCAATAGTACATATTAACAAATTCAAAATAGTTCCATAAAGTTTGAAAAAAAGTCAGTGTCAGATATAGAAAGCCTCCAGCTCTTCCATCTTCATTAGGATAATCCTGGGTGTCTGTCAAATAGATTGATCAGTCGAATGGACATCTGTATTTACTGTGTGTGTGTGTCTGTATGTCTGTTCTCTGAGTGTGTGTCTTTATGTCTGTTCTCTGAGTGTGCATTTGTGTGTGTGTATGTCTGTTCTCTGAGTGTGTCTGTCTGTTCTGTGTGTGTGTGTGTGTGTGTGTGTGTGTATGTCTGTTCTCTGAGTGTGTGTCTGTGGGTGTGTGTGTATGTCTGTTCTCTGAGTGTGTGTGTGTGTGTGTGTGTGTGTGTGTGTGTGTGTGTGTATGTCTGTTCTCTGAGTGTGTGTCTGTGGGTGTGTGTGTATGTCTGTTCTCTGAGTGTGTGTGTGTGTATGTCTGTTCTCTGAGTGTGTGTCTGTGTGAATGGGAACAGTAGAAGGGCCTCATAATCACTGTGACCAGAAGACAGGCGGACAGAAGGGATGGACGTAGACCTTTGACCTGCTTGACCCGGACCAACCTCCTTCCTCCCCCTCCCATAAAACACACACACACACATACACACACACGCACACACACACACACACACTACAACCCACCCACACACACCTAGCTCAGAGCCCTCAAAAAGCCCTCTCAGACCCCCTCTCCCGTCAGTCAGATCAAAGCGTCCGGGGGTTGAGAGGGAGCTGACCCGTGGGAGAGCCAGAGGACCCTTCTGTTTGGCCAGTCGATGGTGTGGAAAGAGACAAACAGGCAGCTCCAAGGACGCCCCAGAAGCCTTGCCGTTGGACCTCTAAATCCGTGGAGGATTCCCAAGGCCATGCATGACAGAGAGGGTTGTGTTATGTCAGCGCATACACACGCACTCACACTCTCACACACACACACACACACAAACACGTATGCACACACATGTATAAAAAAACACAACACACACGCTCACACATGCACACATGCACACATCACACATTCATCAAACAGACAGTCTTCATCCATCATCTTTCAGCCTGTGACTATCTGGAGAACAGCTCTCTGATGAGTGACTGTGATGAATGTGCGTGCGCACAGAGGAGCTGGGTAGAGGCTCTGTAGAGGGACACATCCCCACACTCACTTAATAATCAAGCTATATTCATAAAAAGCTAATGTCTAATCATCTGATTACTCACTTTATCCCATCTCAATTAGATATAATCACTTTTGCAGAATACAAAGTCGTTTTTTAATATAATGTATTAGGTTGGAGCAACAGTCAATTACAATGCCAATGAATATTTAAAAATATTTTTCCCTATGCTGTGTAGCTATGAGATTAGAATCATTTGCATGCATATTGCAAAATATTGGACGGCTATATTGAATTGCTATATTAAAAAGCCCTTGTGAGTCCCAGTCGAACCACCCTACACACTGCATGAGTGAAGAACCATAAAGAAACACATGCAGTGTTCCCAGTTGAAGCTCGGGATACCTGATGCTATAAGTATTCTTGTCCTCATCATCCACACTGGAGTTCGAGACCTCAGAGTTCTCGCCTCTCCTAATCCTTCTGGTGTGTGTCAAACAGCCATAACACCTCTCATTCTCTTCACCACATCTCACTTCGCTCTCCTCCTCGTCATTTACAAGGTGACAGAACTCTCTCAGTGTCCATGTGCAGCTGGCATCCCAGTAAACGAGGCCTCCAATGCGATCTATCTGCATGGTGCTCATGTTATCTCCTGCGAAAGCCTTTAAAGCTGGATGTGTTTTCCTTACGGGCCCGTCCAGTGTAATTAGCCCAGCTCAGCTGTGGCCCTCACGCCCACCACACTGTCTCTCTCTGTGGGAATAAGACTGAAGCTGCAGTTCCAAACCAGAATACCATTCTGCTACCCACCATGATGTGCCGTATGGGATAACATTCGACATCTCATTATATTAAAATTCTGTTCTACTCTGTTCTATTATAGTTTTTTCTCACAAATCCAGTGGTTAATGGATACTGTGTGTCCGATAATATTGACTGAGATCAAAGAGAAGAGGTCCACCACACTAATTATCGATGTCAATCTGAGGAGCTCCACTCCTGTTGTCGATTTTTTTTTTTTTGTGAAGCCATGAAAATACAACACCCTTGTGAGTGCTTGTGAAAAAAGACAGGTGAGATGAGGAAGGGCTCCGGGATAATCAGAAACACCCAGCTCTGTGTTCATGTGATCCTGGGAGGCTGGTCCTGGCTGTGTCAGGTCCTCTCTGGCTTGCAGAGCTGTGAGAAGGTGAGACACCCTGATAAGATCGTCCAGGGTGACCTTTTCCCTCCTCTCCTCCCACTCCGCTGTCGCTCCCCTTGCCCCTGACGCTGCCTCTTGGCACAGTTGGCGCTGGGTGGCACCCAAGAGACAGCCGGCCTGCAGATAGGGTTACTGCAGCGCTCTGGCTCACATGTTTAAACAATTTCCTCCCTCCTCTGCGAAATTATGCAAATATTTGTGTCCAGTTTCCTTGAGTCTGGAACACCAATTAAAACTGTCTGTTTGGGTTTTATGACGACTGCTGAAGGGACCTGCAGACTGGCCTTCTGGGACGTGTGTGGCCTGGGGCCTGACCCGGGGACAGAGGTGAGACACACAGACACATCCAGGAGAGGAGTGGCACAGGAGGAGGAGAAAGGAGCAGGAAGAGGAAGAGAAGGGGAGGAGAAAGGAGCAGGAAGAGGAAGAGAAGGGGAGGAGAAGAAGAGAAGAAACAGGAGGAAGTGGATGAGGACTAGTTGGAGAAGGAGCAGAAGGAGTTGTATGTGGACAAACAGGGACAGGGTATGATACAGAGTTTAAAAGGAACAGCGTGAAGGGATATGAGGGATGAAAATGAGAACGGTGAAAAGGAGAGAAGAAAACGGCGGGCGATGGAGGGAAGGAATGAAGAAGTGACTATAACGGAGGACACCGTTGAGAGGAGAAAGAAGGGTAAAAAGAAGCCAAGGGAATATAAATAGAGTTGTGTGACTTGGTTTTGATTTCATGGAAACCTCCTGCCTCTATATAGTGAAAACTCTGGTCTCAGTGATGGTCATTAAAACATGGTGGGCGTCATCACAGTGGGAGAATAGAGCATTATCAGTCTGACTGACTGATGGTGGACACTGCTCAACTCAGCAGTAGGTAGAGTCATATCCCTTGTTACAGCCATGTAAAACTCTGGACAATAGCAGGACATTAAAACAGAACCAGGCCCACTGCTGGGAAAACACTTCTTCTTCTTCTGTGATTCTAATCAGACCATTGTTAAACCTCTCTGTCTCTCTTTCTCTTTCTCTCTCTCGCTCTCTCTCTCTCTCTCTCACACACACACACACACACACACACACACACACACACACACACACACACACACACACACACACACACACACACACACACACACACACTCTATCTCTATCACACTCTATCACTATCTCTCTTTTAGATATCTCTTTCTCTCTGTCTCTTTCTATCTCTCTCAAAAAAAAAATCTCTACTCTGTCTTTATAAATGATAACTACAAGTCCAACAAATGGTGAACCTGATAGCTCTGAAAAGCCTATGAAGATCCATTCGTCGCTAAACCCCACTGGAGGTCCATCCACGCAGTGAAGATCGACTGGTTCCAGAAATTCCCCATCACGTTGAAGAATTTGATCCACGGATTGTGCTGTCTGGACAAAAGTTCAGTGCACTTTATAAGGAGGAGTGGATTGGGGTCACAGCACTAAAACTTCTCAGTCTCAGTTCAAAGTTAGGTATACATATGAGTCCTCCTACTGAGAGATTTATCTTGATCGGAGGAGAACCGTTTGAAAGGAGGGCATGTAATCGCAATTTGGACTGGAACTCTATCATTGTTGAATGGCATTGTTAAAAGAAATGGGAGAAAGGAGTCAGAAATAAGCAACATTATTGTGTCATTTGAGAGCCGGCTCTTTCTGTTGCTGGGAATGGATTCGAAAACAAAAATAAAAGTGATGCCAACCATTATTCCAACAAGAGTGCGCTTCATTGACCTTCACTGAACAAAAGAGACACATATTCACCTCTAACAAACGTTTACACTTTAACACTTTAAAATATACCGGTTCTTTTTAGAAACAAAAGTCAAAATTGAGCTATAAAGTAATACAAAATGTCAGTTTGGTCAAACAGGACATCAACCATCCTAATCTCCTCAAAGAGGAGCTAAAGAGGGAGTTTCTCTGTGTCCATCTCTTTCCTTTCATTCCATCCTTTAATTCCTCTTCTTTGTTTGTCTCTCTTTCTCTGTCCGTCTCTCTCTCTCCCTCCCTCCACCCCTTTTTCCATTCTCCCCCTTTCTCAGAACCCCTCTCCAACCCCTCCCCCATTTGTCATCTTCTCCCTCTCATCCCCTCCCTGCCTCTCTCCCACAGGCCTTCGTGTCGTCAGGCCCTTTCTGCTCCTGGTGGTCTGCAGCCACCTGTGTTGTCTTTGTGACGCTGTCATCTGTCTCCAGGCAGGCTTTGTTGGGTTGCCAGCGTGAGGACAGGCCTGGCGCGTACTGATGATGGAGATAGTGCTTTCTGGCGCAGCCTCTCCCAGCCCCTCATAGCAGGCCTGTGTAGCCAGACACAGGGACCCATGTAACCCCCCTCCCCCTCTGGGTGTGGAATCCTGGGAAAGTTGGATCAATTGTTAATCCCTCACTGGTATTGCATCTGAGATCTAAGGTTTGATGCAACACATTGTAGGTGGATCGAGTCAGCATTTGTTATTACACTACATACAGTGTGATTATATATACTGTACTGTGTATACCCTGCCTTTTGTTGATGTTGAGTAGAATATATTTTCTTCACAAATGAATTACTGCAAAAAATATTCACATCACTAATAGTTTCTTTACTCTGTACACAACCCCAGGTGATGGTATGACACTCACAACTACACACAGGTGCATCTCCCCCAAACGGATTACTTTGGGCAGGTGAAAGTTGGAGGGGGAGTTCAAAGATAAACTCCTGACCCCTGAAATTACAACTAATGACATCCTGAAGCTATTTCTGAGTAGGATTGTGTGTGTGTGTGTGTGTGTGAAACCTGATTCAGTCCATTGTCAATGTTCAGACTGGCCGTGACGCTCCATTCACACTCATTACAATTTTCTTCTTACTTGAAAGAAATCTGCAGTCTCCTCTAATGACCCCAGTTTTGGAACTCGGAACCCTAGAACCTCCTGTATTTCGGTGTTTCACTGGGCTGAGATGTGAGATGAGGGAGGAGGGAGGAGGTAAGTTAAAAAGTTAACTCAAGCAATAAGCCTTCCCTTTGTTTTGTTTGACAAAAAAATGACAGAATCTAATTTTACTTAGTTCCTCCAGCCACCTTCCTGTGGTTGTGTGCTGTGAATGAACTCAGAGCAGCCCAAGAGACAGGAGCATCCAGCCTAATGGACATGCATTTCCCCTCCATCTCCACTTGAGGGAAACGTTAGGCAGCCACTCTATCTCCATGGGGCAAGTCTGGAGAAAAACACATCGCTCAGAGAAAAAAGTCATTATGTCCTTCTTGATATGCTCAACATCAAATAGCTGAACCCCCACTCCCTCCCTCCCCTCCTCCCCTTCCTCCCCCCATATCCACAGTTTTATTTACTCTACATCCGGAGTGGGAGAGTGTTGATAAATGACGGGAGGGGGCGCCCGGGGACTCTCCTGTTTAAGGACCGGCGGGGCGATTTATGAGCGCGCTCTCGCAGTTTTCACAATGATTAATCGTAGCCGTCCTCCGCGGGACCGAGGCGGCCACAGGCTGGGCCAGGCGGCGGGCCCTCCCCTGTTTGGATAAGCAGATAACATCAAAGCAACCCGCTGCTCGTGTTAAGAAAATACTGCATTCTGGGTCAGTGCAAATGAATCCGCAAGGAGCCTGAAAACTGTTTTTAATGACAGTCTCCATCAATATATTATCACCAGGGCTCCGATTGGAGCAGAGAGGTCGCTAATGACATTTGCAAATGTCTTTGTCCTCGACCCCTAGCTTCCTAGAGGCTTAGATAGACTGAGATGACTTTTATGAATGGGCTGGGACTGGAGATCGTACGTGTGTTAGGGCATTTAGAAAACGTTTACAGGGATTAGTAACTCTGCTACCATGACAAACACTCTCACAACACAGAGCTGCACATCTTCATTCGGGCTGAATTGATTATGCAAGCAAACTTCAGACAAATCATTTAGAACTGAATTATTAGTGTTATTAATTTGAGGAAAAATTGCATTATCTGCGTTATAGAACGCAACAATTAATGTTTAATGGGAAAATAATATGATGAGATTCTTGTTTTATTTTACATTCATATGTCAGTCCTCTGACTTGTTTTCTTCAACTGAGTTGGGAGGTGTAGGCCTCAGAGGTGTTTACCTGGCCTGCTGCACTCTCTCCACACCTGTGCCATTGATCACACTTCCTCCCAGCAGACAGAAGGCTTCTGCTGTTCTTTTGATCTCCTTCCAAAATGGCCGCCAACTCAATGTGGTTACTGTGTCACATAAACTGCTGTTGGCTGTTTACTTAAAAAAATGTTTTTCCAAAGGGACACTGCTCTAACCCAGCTGCATGACTAAGCCTTAACCTAAATGGTACAGTGTTTCAAAACATGCATATTCCTTTTCCATTGTTCTTATAGAGACTTCAAAGCCTAATTTACTTTATACTGTTGCGTACAATGGTACAAACTAGTTAGTTTTCTACCCATGAGAAAGGCCTGATCACTCATGAGATTACCTGTTCTCTGGCTACACCTTTATCGCCTCTACTAGTACTTCTTTTGAGAGTTATCAGTCTCTAAAACAGCCTTTTAAGATACAATGGACAATCCTAACTGGTCTCTCTACTATCCCATTGTATCCTTGGCCGCTTCAGCTCATCAAACCAATAGGAATTGGTTGGGGAGAATTTCCGTTCTTTATTCTCTACTTCCAGCCACTTCCACCCGCTTCTTTAGGATGCCAATTTAGCTGAATTCAGCCAGAACTCAAAGGCCTACTGTTACCTGTCCAGTGGGGTAGAACCACGGCGCTGCCTGCCCTTTCCCATGCTTCCAGCAGCGGACCCCTACTGCAGGCAGACAGAGGGGACACCTGTTCCTCTGGAGGGGTGGGCCAGCACCTGAAATCTTAGCATCGGCCCTGGCTATTGAGAGTGGCTAGAGCGATAAGACCCTGCACTGTGATGGGCCCGAGGTAACCTGAGCAGCCGGCAGGAAAGGGGATGCCTATAGCCAGATGAATCTGGCGCAATTTGCCAAAACACAACGCTGCCCCTAACCCCCCCCCCCCCCCCCCCCCCCGGCCCAACTGGACGATTACCCACACTTGCAATAAGAAAGCCATTGTCTCACGAGAGTCTCCACTTATCTGTGTTTTGGTTATCTGAATGCAGAGACAGAATGGCCTGTCTGTGGATGTTACTGGTGGGATAGGCTAGACAGAGAGGATCCTAGATGTTAAATTGAAAGGGCCTCTGCTGTCATTGACGCAAATCAATTAGTGGTTTTTATATGTGGTAGGGCACACTCAAGTCCTTTAAACAAATGAACAACAAAAAATGATAAATTGGCTCCAAAGCATAAATTGTTGAGGTCAAAACTTAGTTTGACTCCTGGAGCTCTGCTCCTAAAACAACATGGAAGGAAAGGAATGGACAGAATCAGGAAAAGTATCAAAGATATGGTAGACGCCTCATTTAAATTGCTAATGTTATTCATGTGTTCTTTATGTGTTATTCATATGATATGCTGTATAATTTAATAACATGTTCTTCTCCACATGTAATAATTACTGTCACCTTCATTGTATGATTTCAGACTTTTTCCAACCACAGTTAAGCAGAACTTGCAGCATCCACATTTCCCTCCTCTGACAAGATTTGCACCGAGCCAGCGCAGAAACGGGGGTCAGCAGGGCACACACAGAGCACTGAAAGTTTGTGCAAGAGGTTTCCGCAAAACCCCCTCAACGAGCCTCATATTGTCTCCTACTTCCCGCCTCCTCGCTCCATATATCAGGCTCCCCTGCTGAGGGTGACTCACCTTCCCCATACCACCTTTGATGTCTTGGAGATGCTGGAGCACTATTTGTAATCACTGTTGAGTCCAGCTCTATGGGGACAGCCTTATACCAGGCTCAGTTGACAAACTAAGGCCCCTAGATCTTTAAAAGGCCTGAGCAACATGTTTCCCCCCCTTTTCTCTTTTCTCTTTCTTTTATGGTCCCTCGCCCTGTATCCGTTATTGTAGCGTCTGAGAAGTGCACCCTTGCTGATGTGGCCGGGATGCATAAATTACAGCTTAAAAATGTCAGGCGTGTCTCGGGGCTTACCCCTGTGGGGGGAGCTGGGGATGGATGTGGAGAGACTGGAGGGTCACCTTGGGGGCCCTCACTCACGCCTCTGGGTTAGGGGGCTTTCTGCTGCAGCCAGGAGTCAGGGGGAGACTCACACAGAGGAGCGCCGAGAGAAGAGGGCCCAGATGCACACTGTTGGAATCTTCAAAGCTTCTTTTCCAGCTTTCACTATCAAACATATGTGTGCAGTTAGGATGTTTTATTTGATAGTCAAAATTTAGAGGAACCACTTTTTTTGAGTGAATTAAGATAGCTAGCTCTGTGATTTGAGTTGAACACATACAAAACTGTAGGTTGACATCACTGGCCTGACTGTTAGTGTTCAATAACGTTCAACAGTAAAAGTCTGGTACTGTTGACCAAGTGGAAAGAGTTCAGTTCTGTTGTTTCCTCGTCTCTAGACCCTCAAGTGACTGGTGGTTTGTGTGAACTGAACTATTCAAATAATACACAATTGGACCAGGACAATCCAAGTATTTGTTTTAGTGCGGAAAAAGTCTTAACGTGTTGAAATATTTCAACCGCAAGACATCCGAGGGGCTCCATTAAAGAATAATAGAACGAAATTCCGGTGGCCCAGTCATTGCTCTGCTTAAATAGTTCACTTTTAAAAACATTATCTTTCAGCTGGAACATCTCTCATAGGGAGTTTTGACCCATGTTCCCATGTGTGTGGGACAGCTTGTGTTGTGCATACCCTCAGGTGACAGCTTTATGTGGCCATCTTATTTATCCTCTTGTGTATCCCTCTACCTCTTCCCCCTGAAACTATTAGGAATCCTTGTCTTTTGTAGTCCTGGCTTTGGGATTTGGTGATGTTGTTTGGGCGAGCCAGTTAAACTGTCCTCACCTTTCCGGCCGGGTTGCGCCTGGCGGACATGTTTTTCTGTGGAGGAATCATCCTTCCTGGAGGAGAAGGAAAGAGGCTGTTGCTGATTTATGACCCGGCTCGCTGAAGGGGCAGTGTTAAGGCACAGGCTGAGCACTATCGATCCTGGAGATCCTTTAGCGGAAGAAGAAAAGAGAACAAGTAGGTTGATAGGTAGGAAGAAAGGAGAGAAGAGGAGAGCGACGGAAAGATAAATGTAGAGGATGGAACAAGAGAGCGGCAAGGTTGAGGGGAAAGGGAGCAAGGTTGGAGGTACTGGACGAGCAGAACGACTGAGAGTCAGATTGATAGGAAAGAAAAAGAAAAAAAGGATTGAAGCAGAGCCATTAGCCTTTCCCCTTTCGTGAGAGGAGTAAGAGAGATGGGAAAGACTCTGATGGGCACTCTCCTGGAGCGTGGTGGAGAAACTCTAATAGATAACTCCTCCCTCACTCCCAGGGGTTCTTCTCCCAGAGATGCTATCAGTCTGGGCAGATGTCTCCATCACTCTTTCTCCCCCTCTGTCTCCATCACTCCTGCCAACCCATCAGCAGCACATCTCCCATCTACTGGAAATGAATAAACAATTATCTACAATGGTATATTTATGTTACAGTTTGAAAAAATTGTCATGAACAAAGAATATTATAATTAACTAAAGAGGATATTTAACTACAGAGGTTTTATTTTTTTACTATATCACCTCCTATCCTGTTGACAGATTGACAAGGCAATTTAATTTTCCAACCATGCCTTCTCCCCAAGCAAGAAGCGCCATCTAGCGATCATTACGTGTCAGAAACGACTTCCCTGTCTGCAGATTTGGGGGTCATGTGACCGGCTATCAGCGCTGTAAGTAGGGAAAACTGTCTCGCGCTGCCTTCACACGCTATCGGAATGATGGTAAATAAAATACGAGTTTCAGACTGGGAAGTTACCCAACTCTATGGAAGTTACATGAACGCCTCTTCAAGTCGTTACCAGTGGGAAACTCAGAGATACTTTTGAAACCCGAGTTCCCGAGTTGAATGACCTTTCAACTTTCAACATGGTGGAGAAGAGGACTGGTTCGGTAGTGGAAGGTATGTAATTGTTTATTTTTAACAGTGCAACTATTGTTAGCTGTTGTTTGTGTACATGATTTTAATCTATTTGTTGCGTCCATTTCCACCTCTAGAAGGTGCATAATGGAATCAAAAAAGGATTTTCCACAATATGAAGGTGCAGCCAAATTTTGTGTCTGCCATTTTTAACATCGCTCCGACAACAAAAGCACTTGAACATGACATCCTCGTAATCTCGATTTTACAAATGAGAATAGGATTCTCTGACTAGCACGTGAAGGCAGCATTATCCACTCCAATCGTCCGGTTATTGAATAGCATCGATTGCTCTACAGCTCTACTTTGATGCCCCTCTCGTGGTAAAAAGTAGCCATTACTACTACCTGTTTTAGTGTCACACTGGTAACTGGACCTTACATCATATTAATATAAAAATAAACTGTAGACACGCACTGCATTCGCCAGGAATCCTTTTTGACACACTTTTCTTCGAACTTTTGTTCCTCAACCTTTTAAAAACTTTTTTTTCACACACACAGTGAAAGGATAGGAGAGTAAATTGAGTAAATAAGATGGTGGGGGCGGCGCGGGTTC
The DNA here is from genome assembly GCF_038355195.1 of Osmerus mordax. NCBI lineage: Eukaryota > Metazoa > Chordata > Actinopteri > Osmeriformes > Osmeridae > Osmerus > Osmerus mordax. Next base: position 14,040,194 of record NC_090064.1, read on the forward strand.
ATCAACATATTTTATTTCTTGGAACTAGATGATAATTTACATCATGTAATAGTAACTGTATTGTGAATCAGAGATGCTTAAATCTCCACTACAATGTATTCTATTTCAAGCAGCACCAACTGTGATTGAGTAAGTCCTTTAGTCTATTGTTTATTGGACATACCACATTTGAAGTACTAGTGTCTCTAGACAGCTAGAGTGGATAACCATATGCTGTCACAGTCGACCAGACGTGCCTCATATTGAGCTTTCTGTTGACCTGAGAATCGTGTGGGAGGTAGGGAGCGGGGGCAGGGGGCACTGGGGGCTTGTGAGAGTTGAGAGAGGTACAAATCAACGATTTAACTATACCAGTCCTCCCTTTTTTCAGCGAGTTGAGTTTCTGCGTGTGTGATCATGTATGCCCGTGTGTTCACGTGTGTGTGCGCTTGCAAGAAGGACAACTGTGAGTGTTTCAGGGATCTTGGCACCCATGCCAGAGATCTCTTTATTGGGTCACACGTTAAACCAATGGCAGATGCTCTCTCCTCTTGAGCCACTCAGCTGTCAGTCTCCATGGTTCTCAATCCTGAACTGACATCCCCACACTCCTTCTTTCCAGGGACATAACATCCAGGCATCAGTAAACAATCCAACTCCCTCTGGCTTCATAAAAGTCAGGCTGGAGACAGCAAGCCAAACAGCGGCTGTTCATAAGGGGAAACCCTTTCTTTATTTTTGACACAAAAGGCTATGGCTAGCATGCTAACTGGCTAGGAGGAAGTGCTGTTATAGTTAAGCATGCCAGCGGTTATCCCCCATCATGAAACCACACCACCAGTCTGTCAAACAACTGTTGTGTTTCGAGGAACACACTGCAGTTTGCCATGATTCGTTTGTGTGGTTAGTTGATTATACCGCAGTAAAGCAGACAGTTGAGTACTTTGTGAAATGGCACCCGAAAAACAGGCAAACCTTCTTGTTTTCTTCAAGCCAAAGTCAAAGTGAATTACGTACATCTAAGCTATCTACTTCTCCGCATTGACACTGAAGTCTTTAGGTTGCTCTGTTATTCAGAGTAAACATGTTGCTGGACATCCCAACTAAAGATGTGTTGTAATTAAGCCAAATGAGGCTCTGATTTGTAGGGATGAACCTAAATAAAACATAATACACTTTGTCTAGTTTTCATGGTAGATAGAGCTTGTTCCTATTTCCATGATCAGGTCTTCAGCCTCATGAAAATGTTAAACTTTTTTGTGTGTGCTGCCTATTCAGGCCTGGGCAGTCCTAATGGCGCCCAATCAGTTCCACCAGGACTACTCCAATGGGGTAGGCGGCCTCCACCCTGATTACACTGAATTGTGGGTATTTCCTGCCTCTAAGCCTCGCATATGGATCTAGTAAGGCCGTGGCTGAGGGACTACTGTTTCTCTCCACTACATCTTCATTTCTCTTTCTCTTGTTTTTTTTTCTCGGCCCTCAGAAAAGCAAAAACACTTTTGTTTTTTCTGGCTCCTCTGTCAATATGTGAGATGGGCTTTGGCTCGGGGTGTACTTGCACAATGCCAAAGAATATCCTGGGAGACAAGTGTGGCTAAATGCTGTTTAATCCACATGCTCACTATCCGTCTGCTCAATGAGCCACACCTACTGCCCCATTGCTACGGGGCCAACTGACCTTCCTTCGATTTTGTCTGGACCTTACCCTTTTCCCCAACAGAGACATGGTTACACATGTAAATAGATTGAAGGTGGTGGAGCTGAAGGTGTGTAAAATCAGGTCGGTTATAGGCCTATGTGTTGCTGTTTTGTGTTTGTGTTGAGTTTATGTTAGGGATTGTAAGTCATTTTATCATTGTTAACTCACAAGAGGGTGCATTCCATGAGCCTTTGCTTTCTGTTGGTGACGCCATAGAACCATGATGTAAACCAGCCAAGGATGACCAAAACAAGGTAGTGCCTGAGGGCTGAAGTTACAGGGAGCACTGACAGTTTGGGAGCATATCTTGTTGTTTTGATTTAAGACAGTGGCATATGCATCCAGTTGTTTAAAACATGTTTTAGATGCTATCATTTTCTGATCAAACGGGCACAGTTTGTGTCTGATCTGAGGTTGGTTGCGAGTGGCACAGCTGTGGATTTGACATCCAGCCAAGAACACTGTCACCTAGACATTCGCTCCCCCTTATTCCTCAAGGCAGCGTTTTTAGCTCTGAAACCTATGACTCATTTTCTGACAAACACATCTGGGATTTTCAAACAGGATTTTCCTATTATCACCTGCCAAGAACTGACTGGCACAGCACTATATACAAAACAGTCTACTATTCTGCTATGGCAAAGAAAATGTCCTGCATGATAGGGCAGAGCGCTGCCAGCGATGGACATGCTTCAGTAGACCCTTCCCTGGTAACACATAGACGTCCACACACCTTCCAAAGTGAGCTTCAAGACAGGGCCAAAGCAGAATCATGATTGACTGCTATGCAGGAGTCATGAAAACAGAAGAGTCAGTAGAAACAGGGTGTTCTGCCTTACAGCACACAGCACATGCAAAGTAAGGTGATATGATTGCAGGTTCCATCCCAGACTGCTACACATACCCTTATACAGGTTCTTTGTGGGATCCGAGGGAAGACTTTGGCGTCAGGACAGTTGCCTTTACTCAGAGTATGTTTGCATTAAACATTTTTGGAGTGGGGTGCTCATTATTGTGTGTTCAGGCCTGAAACGTTGACCATACTTCCTCTCCAATATAACCACTGATGAAGGAAAGATTGAGCCACATTTTTCAGAACATTTTGCTTACCTACCTGCATAAGTATTTGAGTTGGCAGTTGTCCCTCCTCGCCCCATAATCTTAGGCCCATGTGTTTTGATTTGCACAGTGGAATTTGAACAGTAGTCTCAGAAGTAAAGTAGATTGTAAATGACCAATTTAATTTAACTTACAGAATTGTCCCTTTCTCATTTTCAGGGAATTTGTATTCACGTGTGTTTGCTGTGTCTGGAGGTATGTCCAGTGCAAAAGCTCTGATGACTCTGATGAGAAACAAGCCAGTCGTGTCTCTTGTCTGTGCCTCCACCAGGTGTACTGTTGCTTTTAAAGCACAGAGACTGCGAGACTGGCACGCAACAGGTGATTGATTGACTTGTTGTTGGGTTGTCATGCTGACTGGAATGAACTGAATGTGAATAGTGCCTCCACCGAGCACACCAACCCTCAACCACTCCAGTTACCCGGGCTCCTCTCCAGGTATTGTAAATCGCGTTGTCCTCTGTAAAAAGGATGAAGAAAAAAAGGGGTATTAAGACCGAAAGTGTGCCTCCGCCTTTTTGTATCAAAAGAAACAATGTACTTTCTCCAGGTGCAGGTTATTTCACTTTCCCCGTAACTTGATAGGATTCTAACTCAAAACACCTGTTTTACCTAAATGAAACGCACCATATAATGTAATAAAGTGTATTGTCTGATTGGCTATGGTAATTCTTCATTTTAGCCACAATAACTATAAGTTCAGACCTAAAAACCGACCAGATATCACAAAAAACAGATGTGGTTCCAGTTCTGAAAGAACAGCATGGTTCCTGCAGAGGTAGCACCAAACCTGCCCCTTGACTATCCGGAACAGTGTCTGTGCACAAAGAAAACATCAGTGAATTGTTCTCTTTTAACATATAGCATAAATCAAAAGGTTATAGAGGAGTTGAGAATAGAGCGCCTGACATTTTCTGCATGACAGAGCCATAGTTCCCGTGTTTAAAGGGTGGTGGGAGCTTTGTGCTCTAGGCTGGGTTTGCCTTCCGTTAAGCACACTTCCGTGTTTCCTGGTCCCCTGGCGGTGACACGATCCAGCTGGAGGAAGCAACCAATGAGAAAGATATTAGATCAACTCCGGAAAAATTAATCGAATTCTCTGAGGTCTGCTGAAAGAGAGAGACAGAGAGACTCAAATACTCAAGAGAAGGGGCAAAACTCTCATGCTTTCACCAGAACAACTCTATCAAAGCTCACTCCAGCTCCAAATGATACAGGGATATGATACTCATGTGGAAGGTGTTGTGTTCCTTTAGCCGTCGTCCAGACAGGGGTGGTCTGTGCAACCGGATCCTTTGACATCACTGAGAACATGAAAACACGAAACATAGTTATTGATCACAGAGTTCACGCTAATCAAATAGCACTCTGGTTTGTTTGAAGTTAAAAATGGTTACAGGGGGTGTTTATCGTTGCACTACTGGACCTTCCAAGCTGGCCCCCTCTCAAACATACATGAGCAGAAGTGTTATTTGTATTGTTAAATTTACATTAAGTCCATTTTAATTGCATCAGCCGCTAAACAGATCTTACAATAATGGGCTTGACAGAGAAAATTGCAATCATCTATGGAGGGCCTGGAGCAGTGTAATGGACAAACCTGATTAATTTAATCTGGTTGTGTTCCATTATGGCTGCACTTTATCATTTCAACAGATGGAGCACGAAGAAATTAAGAAAGGCTCTCAAGGATATTCAGCTCTCTCTAGCTGTCTCTCTCTCTGTCTCTGTCTCTCTCTCTCTCTCTCTCTCTCTCTCTCTCTCTCTCTCTCTCTCTCTCTCTCTCTCTCTCTCTCTCTCTCTCTCTGTCTCTCTCTCTCATCTGTTCATTTGCAGGTGTGTGGGCCGATCTGTAGATATGAGGGCCATGGACCCCAGTATGAGTGCATTATCATACTTAAACAGATTAGATCTGCAGCCACTTGATGTTGCAATGAGTCAGAATTGTCCCGTAATGTATAACTGAATGCCTTTATCATCTTAGGGTTATCAAATCATGTGTCATTATTAACCAAGGAGGAGTCAAATGAAAACTGCTTGTATGCCGCCTGTATGGAAATTCCTGTTAACAGAAATGCCATTCTTGTTACTGCCATGACTGAAATATCTATAGAACAGGCTTAGGCTTACAACATCACCTGTCTGATCTAATATCAAGGTGTTACAAGTCAGTGTGGTACAGTGGGCTGTAGGCAGACAGATAAAAAATTGCCCAGCCTCTCAATACTAGCATAATGGAATATAGGAGATACTATATGGAAAAGAAAATGCTTCGTGTCAAGTACTTTCTGAAGAAATGCAGTAGGATCATCTCTGATGCATGTTCTTAATGAGTCCTCATGATGCGGATCCACGTGGGTTTTGTCAAGTAGCAACAGTGGGCGCATTTTGTTGATTACTACATGGAAGTGAGAGAGAGAGGAGGGGAGGGGAGAGGGGGGGGGGGAGAGAGAGAGAGGGGGGGGAATAATCCTGTCTAGGCAATAAAATGTCCAATAATAATAATAATAATTCTTTCCCAAATGATTCAAACTAGAATATCCCACCCCCTCCCTTCACAGCCACTCCCACAAAACATGAACGCGCTGCCTGTCAGGACTGAGACTCGTTTAGTCCACAAAAGAGAGAGAACTACATCGTTTTTTTCTCAACGATTTATGTAAGAACACACACAACACTATCATAATGAACATAAACATGGCTAACGTTAGTTCTCACTACTTTCAAGCTAGCATGTTAGTATTGGGAAATTCTATGATAGACTTTCAAAGAAATTACCCCCAGTATACAACAAAACAGATAACTTACCTGTCCATGAGATTTACGGCTAACATGGCGTCGCTTTGCGGCCCCTTTAAATCTCTCAGTTCTGTCCAGCGTGGAAAAACAATACTGATATTGACTCTGGTTTTACTTCTTGCTTAATCCAATCAATTTTTTCTGGTAGCCCTTTCAACTACTGTCTGTTTTCTCTTTCGTATTTTAACTATGAAATCTGGAATTGGATTTGTTGCCTGCTCTTTCTCCGCCATTATTTTGCCTCTAGCTTGGTTGATTAGCATACCTCTGCCTAGTCTGATTGAAAACTACATTAATGCGCATTAAGTGCAGGGGCAGAGTGTGCGCAGGTAGGTAGACAGACAGGTAGCCCATCCAATCATTAGTCTCGGAACGGTCTTAATGATTTGTGGTATTTATTACAGTCCTGCGACGCCCACAGATGTCGGATTGATATCATATTACCGTCTCACCTTTAGATATATTGGTTGCTATCAAGATGTGAAGTTATGACAAAAAAGTGCTTCTCAACAACATTGCCTACACCATCTTTAAACTAGCAATGATGGGTAGGACTATAATTTTTTTTTTTTTTTCACTGTAGTAGCCTAATGTAATAAAAACAATAAACAAGTTTTTCTATTAAATTAGTGATGATATGATCCAATAAATTAGAAAAGATGGTTTTAAAGAGTAAAAGGCAGGAACAATGTGATACTGTGATTTGAAATCAACAAAAACTGAAATAGCCTATATATTTTACACATAACCAACACTGCAAAATGTATGGTATAATTTACATAATATTAGAGTCTGTTGAATTACCTTGAAATTTAATACATTAAGTCAAAGTCATTCTGAATTCGAATTGTCTTTTCTTTCAGGAATATATCTATTTCGGTGTATGCACGCACGTGTTGAAGAGTGAATTAATACATATTTGGAAAAAAGGACTTACATATTTAGCCACTGAGAACATGGGCTAATTTTATAAAGTGTAACGTACAGCGATACCTTAAAGAGAGCTAGAGTTGGTCTGGCTCAAGTTAGGCTATTTGATTTTGTCGCCTATCGCGGAAGAATCAACAATACCTGGAAAGAGCAACTGTGAGTAGCCATGCAGTAATACTCAATTACGTTTTTGAACTGTGTCCTATAGCATACAGTACTTCGCCATGCAATATATACTGTTAAAGCCAAAACATTATGAATAGATAAGAAGCGCCCAAAAAAGTTTGGAAAACTTTCACGTTTGCACGTGATGATGATTTGACTATAGACTCGTGAAAGTTCGTTAAAATATACTATTTAAAATCTAGCCCCTCATGTTCCTGGAATACCCTTCGACAACATAATAGTCGTCTAAATGTATACAGTTGGCTAGTTTACTTTTCGACCTAATACCCTTCCACAAGCACACTATCTCGATGTGCTTTAAGGCTTTCGTATAGATGCTTAAAGGTGGAGGCATTACCACTCACATCATTCGAGGACTTTTGTGGTGATTCAAACCCGCTACATGTTTCAGCTCACTAAACAAAATGTGGTGGTCGATCATTAATGTACTGTAAATTAACAGTAGATGTCGTTTTCTTGAGTCAAGTAAAAATATATATATATATATATGTTAAAGAAAATATTAAGTTACAATGAAAAATTCCCTTAACTCAACCATTCTGACGATGTTCTATCTCAGCCAAGCCTCATTTTTGTACACAATTATTTCCTTTTAGCTATGGACCACACTTGACATTGATGGATAACAGGGCAAAAATGAATGTTTTCTCCTCAGCCAGACTGTGTTGGATTGGCTGGATCATGTATGCTGTTATGCCCCCAGACCATAGGACCTTGGAAAGATTGAGTTCCAACTCTGCTTTCCCTATTCCAGTGTCATAGAGTTTACTTCATTTTCTTCAAACCAGAACTAATTTTAATGATATATTGTTGAGCCACATTGTCAAGACAGGAGTGTAAGTTATGTCAAAGGAATAATGTGGCTTTCAAAATCAATTCAGCAAGAGCAGGTATTTAGCTCTATAACCAGTCTAGCAAACTACTGGACCAAAAGTGGCCTCTCTTTTCCTCTAAAACACAACTCTAATAATCTCACTTTTGCTTGTTTATCTTTTTTAAGCATCAGCTTTTTCCCTCTCTTGGTTTTCCCTTTACATATATGAGGATATAAGATTGTCCGCTTGTGCTCTCTGGGTGCAAGGACGATTATCTGAAGAGTCGCTCCTACTGTAGTAGCCTCCTACAGTGGCATGGCTGCATATACAGAGTAGCTGCCCTCCTTGCTTTGTCCATTCAAAGTATCACTTGCTCCATGGGAGCTGTGAAACACATGTGAGAAGGCCAGAAGGGGTGAACATGACAAATGGCACTTTAACTACTACACACATTCATTAGTGTGTAAATCATCTATTTTATGAAGTTCAAATTTTTTAAGCTCATGTCATGTGAAATCAAATATTTGTGAACATGCTTGAATTTGCATTGTGAAAAGTATGGCCCAGTGAAATAGGAAAGTTAATAATAATAGTTTGAAATCACGTGTTTCAGAACATATTTAATCTAATCCAGGAATCCCAAAATGCAAAAGTCAGCATGCAGGAACCAAAAATAACACTTATTGTCTTCTGCAGAGTAAATGCCAAAGTAGCACTGAGTGAAATGATTTCACTTTCATTTGTCATGCTCTCAGGCTCTACAGTAGGCCTATGTGTTGGAGGCTTTTCGCTCAGACTTAACTTCAGAAAAAAGTTTCCCTGTGGATTCTCCTTACTTTTGAAGTTTCATGCCCCTCCAATTACTGGGGGCCAGGCAGTCTCCCATATAGTGTCCTTGGACAGCTCTTCAAGTACTGTGAAAATGTCTTGGACCATTAATTCTGGATTGTCTTCATCTGTTTGCATACTTTTGACACTGTAACCATTACCCCCTCACTCTCTTTCAGTGATCCTTTCTCCTGGGTGTGTTTTCTGTGGTTCTGCAACACAATTCAGTCTGTCTGGAGAGGAAGCTGTATGATTGTGCCTTTTGGCATGCTGGCTAATAGTACAGTGTGTGTGTGTGTGCTTCTACGTCACACACAATTAGAATATATTACAGTATTTGAAATCATTATTTTAACCCTTTCTGAGGGACCAGAGTGGCTCATAACAGTTCCCTGTTCACCTGCACTTGAAACCCTTAAGCCTAACAACTCCAGATGTTGATTCCACAAATACAATTATGTGCCTCTCTGAAACCCTCCATGATATCATAATTGTATCGTAAACACAGCTAAGCAGCAGGCAAACACCCACAGCACAATTTCATGTAACGCGCCCCTTACTCTTAAAGATGGCTGGTGTTTTCTTTTCTCCAAACTTGTGCATTTCCAAGCGGGGGGTTGCTTTTGCAAAGTAGGCAGACTCCAGAAATTAATTTATCCAAATAACCAAGATCTCCTGTGCCAGGCAGACTGGGACACTGAAATGGCCTTGGTAGGCAAAGCCTCCTTTTGAAGTCTGGAATGTTTTGGCTGACTTAGAGCAGGCGACTGGAGTAGAAGGATCATTTTCACTGACCCTTGGGATTTTTAACCGTTTTCATACACCGGGAACAAAAACAAAAGCAGGAAAAATGCCTTCACTGATTTACACTGACTCAGGCATCAGAAACGAAGAACATTAAACTGATGTTGAGAAATAGGTACTTCATGTCTGACTGATGCAGTATGCATTTTATTTAATAGTGTTTATAATAGACTCTACAATGTATAGGTTGGGTTTGCCTCATTTGAAAACTGGTGTGACTGTATGGCTGAAACCTTATTATGGCACTAAAGTATAGGCAACGCCATGCACTCAAATACGCCTTTATTAATGCCCCATGGTTCTAATGAGATGATCATTTGGATCTGGGGCAAAATAAATAACTCTATTAACACTAACACTCTGAATCACTACAGTACTCAAAGTCCGTCATTAGTAAAGGACAAGTGTATTAATGGCATTACCACTGCCAATTACCCAACGCCTAACATCCACAACTTAATTAGACGCATTAATAAAATGAATGTCTGTTTGTGTATCCCTAAAAGCATTCTTTATCTTCACTTTTCAATCATAATAATTAAAGACGCCACATTTTTAAACAAGCCAGAGGAGGAAGAAGAAAGATTTTTTTGTTGTTGCACAAAACCAGGCAGTCTTGAGTAACAGAGCACTTAGGTTTCCAGAGTAATAAATAATTCACTGGTCCTCAGTGATGAGCTGCTAAGGGTAGAAATCCCTAATGACAGCTTTTTATAACCTATGACTCAGCTAGCCATTATGCTCCTGACATCTCTACACAGACCACATCCTCTCTTCCAGATCACTCCTTTTTCACTTTGCTCCCGCTTTACTCCTAGAGTGCATCGATTAATTACCCAGTTCTAATTTTTCTTTCTCTTCTCCACCAAAATACTCTCCGTTCCACTTTCTCTGCTTATGTCTTCGCCTCCCATTGTTAGTTTTTTTTCACAACCCCACCTTCTCTCCTTCTCTATTAAACTACACGATGCAGTCTCTTTTGCTAGTAGCTACTTCTGCTAATTTCACCTCACTGTGGTTTTGTCCGACAGACCTGAGATCTACCAGTGCCTGTTGCAGCCAGCCAGTACTGCACGTGTGAGGTAGGAGACTGAAGAATTTCCCCCTACTACTTTGAGTCTGTGACTGGTCAAGTGTGACTGTGCCTGATTGGCATAATGACACTCTACCCCCCAGGTAAGGTAATTCCCCAAACCAGCTGAGCTCCACCATGCAGTATATGGCAGGAGATCATTGCTATCATGATATATTACATAATTGAATCACTAGGCTTCTTAATATGTACTATACTACAGTAGAAGAAAAAAAATCAAATTACTTTACCTTAGTCACTCCCTTGAGCTAGCATAGGGAAATACATCTGTTGGCCCTGATTAAGTACCTGACAATAGAGTTAGCACAGTGCTGGAGGTTTATAGTAATACAGCGGACATGGGCAATTAGGCCCGCCAAGTAATTTACAGTACAGCTTGCAGGTGGCGCCCAGGAATGGAGGTTGGGACCACCTCGGTAACAAATGAGCCTGTATCCAGCGAGAACAGCAGCACCGAATGACTTCCATACTAGGCCATCAAAGCAAGGCAAAGCAAAAAAATAATGCTGGGGACATATTTCATATGTGTTATGATTTTGGCAAGAAATTAAATAGGCTGCTTGTTTTTTTGTTTTTTTTTTCATCATTGCCTGTAGAATGAATGATCACTTTTATATGCTGTTGACCTTTTTACGTCAGCACAGACCCTCTCTCACTCTCACTGCTACCTATTAATTATGAAATACTGTAGGTCTCGCCTGTTTCGTTTTACTGGCTCTTCCTGCTGAACTCGGTGTGAAAGGCTGCTGTTCTTAAATAGGTGTATAAAAGTGCGAGTGCAGAAATTCCCCCCAGTATTAACTCACTCCAGCATTATGTCATCAGAGTCAAAAAGGCACTGCTGAATAAAAAATAGCCTGTTTCACACATGATAGACACCTTAACACATTTAGGAGGAAACAAAGCAATCCTGGTTCAGTGTTTTGCATTGTAGCAGTACTCAAAGCAGTAGCCTCGTAGTAAATTCACTTTTCACACCTGCTTTTAATGTACAGAACACAGACAATTCAATACCGTGTACCACTCAATCTTATTTATCGCTGTTAATATAATTACGCAATTAGCAAATGGTAGTTACTCTTTAATAAAGTCTTCATACTTTAGCTATGCCTCTTTCATTCTCCCTTCCAATCAAATCCATTTAGTTTCATTAGCATTATTCAGTACGGAGCAGGTCAGTTAAGGAACACTGCCCTCTCCTGCCTGCATGCCCGTCTGGATCTCCCTCAGTCCCGCAGATTGAAACATTACTGCAGGTAGAGCTTTACATTGTGGGTGAGGGGGGCTCCATGTCCACAGCTTATCAGCCTCTAGTCTGGGTCACACAGTGGGCCACAGTGTGCCGGGACCCCTGGAATAACTCAGAACAACCTGATCCCCACTGTCAGCACCCCGGGCCGTGCGTAAGGTCATTTCATCAAGGCCCCTACAGCCTGTTTCAGACGAATGGAGAACTGCTTGGCTTGTTTCCTCTCTTAATTCCACTACATTAAACAGGGGCATGTTCAATGGAGTAAATGTCATTCGTACCTGTAGAGTTGCAGATAGAAGTTTCAGCACGTTTGGAGGAAACAATGTTTGTGGTCGCGTTGGACGCAAGCACTCCGTGTAAGGCAAAGACTTAGAAATGGAATGAGGAGTACATACACACTGTTATTATTTAAGCAAAACTAGGACACTGAACAGCAGTCTCAATTTCATAAGTTAAGAAATGTGGACTAAACTTGTTCAAAATTGCATCAATTTTCTTGCCACATTCAAGCCTGCCGACCGTAGAGAAAAAAACAGCCTTCTATAAAGCGCAATGATATAAGCTGAACCACACATTTGGCAGGCGGGACAGATAGCGGTGTGTGGTCCACAAGTGCATGCGTAGTTATTTTAGACCCCAGTCCAAAGGAAATATATATTTGCAGAGCACCTGCAATACAACTTCGTTCTGAAGACAGACACTGTAAGTAGAGGAGCATTTTGTTCTTCCCACTGACAGACAAAGGATTAGATATGTTGAGCTCAGCTATTATTTGTGTGCCCTGCTGTCAATAGTAATAGACAAGGAATTAGTAAGTGATGCCTATCTTATGGAGGTGATTGCCTTTTCTATTTTGACTTCTATTTGTCTTATATAAGGAAGCCGCTGCAAGGCAATTATCACATCTGCTATTCTTTCATTTTATTAAACATTTTTAGAGCAAATAGCTAAATAACTGACGACTCACTAAGTATTCCCAGCTGTTGTTTCCAGAGCTAAGGAACCAACAGATGGATTTATAAAACAGATTGGGAAATGTTTCTCTGGTTATTTTCACAGATGAATGTGTGAACTCCGAGTAGGACAAGCAAAACGCTACTTGAGGTCTTTGCCACTGAAGTTGTTTAGCTGGTCTTCCTGCTGTACATGGCCTGGCCAGGAGCATCAGCCACAGGCTCCGGTAGAGTACACTTTTCCGTCTGAGTTTGAGTGACAGGCGCAGAACACAGCTCTAATTTAAAGCTTTAGCCTATCCTCACCGAATTAGCCAGGCTGTTGCTACACAGTCACTCCTTCTGCTTCTGCACAGATGAGGAAGTAAACACGACGGTTCAGGAGTTCACTTTTTGGATGGCTGCCGGAACTACTTAAGGCTAGTGACGTTTTTGAGGGAACAGGTGGTCAGAGTGACATAATTTTGGCTCAACACGGTGATCCTGAGAAATTAGGCCTCGTTGGCCTGCCAGAAAGGTTAGCGCCCTGTCAATAACTATGAACGTCTGGTGATCCGCGTTGTTTTTAATGCAAGCTGATAAAAAGCAAAGGCTATATCAGGTTCTTGATATCAGGTGTTATTTCTTTATGTACAGTATGTCCACACAGTATGTGTCCTTCCACTCAGTACATGCACACTTAGACACACACATACGTGCACACACACACACACACCCATCTGTGACATGTCTCAAGGCTTGGCTGAGAAAGCTATTTATTCTCATACACTGTTAACTACTGGCACGTATGCTTCAGAATGGAATGCCATTCAGAATGCAGAAAATATATTTAGTTCTCGCAGACAGCAAAAGGCACCAGTGGGTCTAGCCCGTTTGCGAGATCAGTTATTTTTGTCACAGTATGGACTTTCAATTACGATAATCTGTTGCTTCTCTCCTTCAAGAACATTAGGCCTAATTAATTCATAGCCATTAATAACTATCAAAAAGGTTCACACTGTTTATGTGTACTGTAGGTTGCAATACAGAAATTCATACACGTACAGTGTGAATTTACAATAATTCGCATAAAGCATTACGTTTTCAACCTCAGGTTGTTGGCTAGCTAAGATGTCTGTATTTGTTGGGTATTATTTCTTAACTGTAACGTATTTACAACACAATGGCGTGACTCGTTAGTGTGTTACAGTTTCAGTGGCGGCCATAACATTACCTGAACCAGCGTCCCCACTCTCTGTTACCAACTATGTGGATCATTGTATCAATAAGGCCTAAACCATTGGAGAGTGCTGCTTTCCTTGAGCACATTAAAGAGTTGTTGTTGGATAGTGTGGAAATACACAGCAGCTGCCAGTGCGGTGTTGGCTCCCAGTCAGGTGCTCCTGTTGAACCCTTCAGGAGTCTAGCGGATGGAGGCTGCTACTCTCAGTCTCATTAGCTGCAAAGACAAACACACAGTTACTGTCAGTCGTTACAGACCATTGTTATTATTACCGCGTTTTAGTGGTGCGTGTTCAAAAGATCCTTTGTCAGCCTGATCTCCATATTGTGTTAATTTAACTGACTGCTTCTCGGCCTTGTTCATTTAAGTGTCCTACAGGCTCTTTCCCTCTGGGGGTGGAGGTGGTGGGGGTGGGGGGCGGCTGCTCTGCGAAGCCTCTGCATATGTTGAGGGGGGGTGGGGGGTTGCCCAAAGCTCGGCAAATCTAACAGCAAATCCGTGTGGTTAAACAGGGATGATCCGAGAACAATACCCACATAAGTGAATTACCTGCTCAGTGGGAACACACAAGAGCTATGTCCTGCAGCTAGGCAACTAGCAGCCCCACTGTTTGTGTTCGGAAACAGTGGGCCAGCACTGCAAACATGACTTATCCTGTTTAATTGCTGTGTAATTGCTGTGAAGTTGTCATATATGTCTGTTTGGCTTGCCCTACACAAATAGCAGAGGGCATTTTGGATGGCCATTGAGTGTATAAGTGGAGACTTTTCTTCTCCTGTTAGGCAAATAATTGGAGGCAGAAATTGTGTAAACACTTTGGTAGGCTAGGCTGATGAAGTTTTGATGTATTTTCCAGCTTGGAGTAGTTGTTCTGTCTCAGTGAATTAAACAAGGTAGAGTTTAAGTACTTTGGTACAAAACGCCTTTTGAACTTTCACAGAAGTCTATTAGACTAAAATGCACAATGCCATTTGTCCCTCTAAAACAGAATGTTTGATTGGATTGAAATGTAAAAAATGCGACAAATGAATTCACAATTTATGTCATTTCACCATTGGTGTGTACTCAACTTAGTTTACTGTAATGGAAACAGTAAACGGAAACAGATTCAAGGTGGATCACAGTATCTCAATATCACACTTTCGATTGGTTGCTGTGAATAATACCTATGTGGTCTCAATGCTTAAACTTTTTAATTGTCCTGGAGGAGTTTAGATTTGAAGTCCCAAACCCATTGAGATATCTAATGAAGACTCTACCTTCCAGGCAGGCATATTTTTCCAAATGACAGTAATTTACATATGATGTATTTAGAGAAGAGGAGGGCAGGCTAATTCTATTTTGAGATTTTCCTTTGTTTTAGGAGTCATTAGCAGCTAGCTGAAATCTAATTTTTACAATTTCATCAGGCCCTCTTGGAAAGCCTTTGTGAGCTCATCAGAGAGAGGCATGTATTGCTAAGTGTTCTCTATTGCATTAGCACACAATAAAGCAACCAGGGACTTCTAGAGACGTTTATATGGAATTCAGTTAACACTCTGCCAATTCGTTTTTTATTGGGACGCAATCAATTTTTATTCATTTTAAAGCCAGAATGCTTGCTTTCATTGTGTGCCTTCCCCAGCTTGTTATAGAGCTAAACAAATTACTCAGTTGTTTTCACAAAATGGTATTGTTTATGTTAAAGATTTCCTCTTGGAAATTCATCCCTATCCTGACATAATATATATTTCATTGCTTTCAGCGTTTTCAGACAAAATGTTTTTGATGTATAATATCCAAATTGTAAATTCAAACAAATGATAAATGTTGGATTTCAATGTTCTATGAACGTGCACACCCACAACTGCTTTGTAGATATACCAACTGGCTATTTCAAATTTGGCAAAGCTACCAGTTTAAGTGAGTGATTTAAACAGCACATTGATCTTCAACTATTGCATGGACGTGTAGAGTTCTTACCCATTACAGCCATCACTCATGTGAACTGGAATGTTATTGCCACAACCTGATGACAGAACTCATCAACTGATTACATGTGTGTGCAATCTGCCTAACAACTAGGAACTAGGGCAGGGCTAAACATACTCTTTCTGAAGCAGTACACAGCTACAACACTACTTAGTTACTACAGATAGCTAGTTATAACCACAGCCTCTCACCTGCTTGTTCTGATATGCCCAAACATCATGTACACACACACACACACATGCAGTCACCCACACACACACACAGGGTGCATTTTGCAGTGCAATTTGTCTTAAAACTTTGAGTTGCTATTTATTTAGGTGGTTGTGTGAATAACCGAGAACTTGATACGCTTGTGTTGCAAAAGTAGTTTGAGGCGTCTCTGTGCATCTCTGTATGGTGGCATAATTAGAGCGCTTAAGTGCCCCTGAAGACAAGATTCCTCCCCACTGAGGAAGGAGGCAGGCCTCTAATGGCACCCTTCAGACTGTGATATCATTTATTGTTTCGTATCAGATATACTCCCTGTACCCTTCACTTCATTTTCGCAGGGGCACATTTGACCTAAAAGCAGCCATCTCCCGCAGTGTCCTCCATCTCTCCTGCTTTGTGAAATATTCTGACAGACATTTTCCAACCGACTGCATTTTTTTTCAATACATAAAAAAAGAAAAATACTTTCTCTAAGTCTCTGAGGACTCATGGCTATGTATATCCTTAAATGACACTTGGTGACATTGCTCTGGTTTTATTTTTTTATTTCATGAATTTGGATCTATTCTGTTATGGGCTCTGGAATGCTTTCAACGCATTGATGAGATGACAAGTTATCATTGATCTGTCCTTACTTAGAGGGATCCATTAAATAATGTATGGCTTCATGCACATTACCAGTGCACTCTGCTGTTCTCGGCCCATTAGAGGAGACTAAGGGGCCTCTGTGGCTCTCAGCCCTTACAGGTCCTTGGGCTCATTTAATTAAATTATCCTATAATGAAAACTCCCATAATGAGATTAATTTTAATTATTCATTAGTAACCGATTTGAGCAAGAGGCCGGCTGCATCAATTATGCATGGGTGGGCTAAACATTTTTCAATTCATCACCTTTTCCCTTTGTAAAAGGTGCAATTTATTAAGTGCTCTGCAGCTGCCTATGCTGATGGAGAGGAAGATATGGCTGACCAATGGCCTGAGGTCAGTCAAAAGTGGTATGAAATCACTAGGTTGACATTTGATAATCTGCATTAAATTACAGATTTACTTATGACCATCTGTGCCTCACAAATAGAGAATTATGTATATTTGATTGTATATTGTTTACATATATTTTTCAGATTATTAAAGATGAGATTTTTTTGCTATATTAAAGGCCGTATTAGGTTGACATATTTATGTGTCACCTGATATATTAACTCTCATGAGACGTTAAAGCTTGATGGTTTCATCGTAATGTCTATGAAGACAGAAGAGCAGAAATCATAATTTGTGTCATTCCTTCACTTCTACTTCCATCAGGCGGGCATGATGAATACCCATGTGTGGACACATGATCACAGTTTGGTAGCCGGCCAGCAGAACAGGGAAAGATTGTCGAGTGTCACACAGTGTGAAACTGCAATTAGCTGGCATGGAAGTGTGCTTGTTTGCGTGGAGGGTTCGAAGGCATGACAGGTAGCACTACAGACCCGTGCTGTACTGTAAGCTAAA
The DNA here is from genome assembly GCF_038355195.1 of Osmerus mordax. NCBI lineage: Eukaryota > Metazoa > Chordata > Actinopteri > Osmeriformes > Osmeridae > Osmerus > Osmerus mordax. Next base: position 14,057,553 of record NC_090064.1, read on the forward strand.
ACCTCATTGAAAATGCATCCCTTATGAGGGGAAAAAGGCGCACATCACTCTCTTTCTTTATCTCTCTATCACCAACTGACATGTATAGAGATATAGTCTGTACTCGTCTGTGGTGGCCCAGGGCAGGAGACAAGGAATGTCATTGGGATGGCAAGCCCAGAGCGTTCGCTAGGCCCTCATCAATAGCTGATTAATAATTCAGGCTGAGGCTGGGGCTTCTTTTGGGGCAGGGTTTCAGCTAGCTTGTAATTTTGTAAATTGCATAGTCATCATGCAATGAATGGGGCTAGGCTGGACTGGGTTGGGCCTCACAGCTGCCAATGCATGGTCTACACAGGACGTGGATAAGTCCAAAAGTTGTGTCCTCTTCTTGTAGTTTATTTGTGTATAATACTTCTTCAACTCGGAAGGCTACATGGTGCTATTTTAGAGAATTGATTAGCAGCATTTCAATCCAAATTGTTTCAGCGAATGCAGTATTTACGGTTTTGGTGTGCTACAAGATTGTTTAAGCATCACAAATATCCAGTGGTGCCTTATCAAGCTTATAAGAAACAAATGGATATTTAATCCCATTGTCTGATACTCAGACTCCCTCAATCCAGGCGCAGCCATGGATGCGGAACACTCCCTGCCCATTCAATAAACACGCCCCTCAATTACCTCAGTCATCTCCCTGATTAGTCCCATTTAACTAAATTAGCCTTCTAATTGACTTGAGCAGATATACCTGTTCCATGTCCCCCCAAAAAAGGCTATTTTTCCTTATTGTTTCCTAGGCAACTAGAAGTTTTTATGACCTATAAAAAGTTGCTAGTCCTGTAACTGATCCATGGTTGGGCAGTTGTTTGTTACCATGGCAGGCTGCTAATCTATTTATAGGTCTACAGACTCATAATATCAGGCACAGATATCATTACAATTTAAACTTTGTTCTTAGCAACACAGTTGCTAATTCATTTAAAGGAAAGTTGACAAAACTCAAATATAAAAGGACTACTCCTGTAAGGACTGAAATAGGCTGATTGAATATGGGGGTGTTGTTTTGAAAACTCCAACACCTGGCGAATCCACCTTCGAGTCAAAAGGTCAAGAGGAAGCTTGGCTTGACACTGTCTTCCCATTTTCCCACTGTCGTTTTTTTTTTTCCCCACTCTGAAGCGGATCCTTGAAAACAAAACGTAATGTTTATTTTGGAGTGGGAAGCCTTGCCCCGGATGACCTGAATGTCTTTGTGGTGGTTGGGTTTGTGTGTGCAGCAGCGCAGTGCAGCCAGGCTGCTGAGGACGTTGCGTCATGCGTTTGTCATCACAGGCTCCTCACAGTTCAGCTCCTCTCTTGGCACCGTGGATGTCTTCATCTAAAGGTCAATCGGAGTTCCTCCTCTGTGTCTACGTGATAATTTATCTGCTTCACAGGGTTGAAAAGGTGTCGTAATTATTTTTGGTGTCATTTACAAACCTCTAGAAACTTCCTCCGAGGCATTTGGCAATCGTTACATTACCCTCTCAGTAGATCAAACTGGTGAGTCCCTCTCATCCTTGATTTCTTCCGTCTCCTCTGAAGGTATGCCGTATTAACATTACACATCCTGTTGATTGAACTTCCTTAGAAAAGCCAATACTGTATGTTGGCGTGCACTATCCTATTTGACTATTTTGGTGGTCCATGTAAAGCCATTAGAAGCGGATATTTGATATTTTGATGGCTTAAAGTTATCTTGTGCTTCATAATTACTCTTAGTGTGAATGCATGTACAGAGAGAACCGTCAAGTGCTTTGTTAAGATCAGAAAGAGGCCAGAAATGGAAAGGGGGAACAAGGTTCAGGTTTTAAAGAGGGGAAATATCAATGGAAATCTGTTTAGACTGTACAGTAGATTCATTTACCTACTGTAACTAACAATCAATCATTCTAGGCCCAAGAGCACGTTTTAACATAAGAAGCACTGACATGCCCATGCACTTTATACCTACATAGGCTTTTTACCTTTTTTTTGTCCGTTTTGGCGATTAGTGCTCTGTTTTTGAGGTTGTTGTGAATGATCCTCCTCCTTCCACATGATCTGTCTTAAACATCCTGCTTACAGAATGTTAATTCATATCACTCTGCTGACAAATATGGTCCTCACTGTAGTTACAGTATAACACTGTGTTCCTATTAGACACAAGATTGTTGCAGGACAGTTCTACATGCCTGAGCAGGTTTCTTGAAGCCTGTTCAGGTATCCTGCATGTCAAAAAACAACAAGTTACATTTAGCAGACGCTCTTATCCAGAGCGACTTACAGTAAATACAGGGACATTTCCCCCTAGGCAAGTAGGGTGAATTGCCTTGCCCAAGGACACAAAGTCATTTTGCACGGCCGGGAATTGAACTGGCAACCTTCAGATTACTAGCCCGACTCCCTCACCGCTCAGCCATCTGACTCCCAGTTAGGTTAGTGAAATGCGAATATGACCAGATGGTATTTTCACAGGAACATACAACATGACACAGTGAGCCCTAGTTTTTTTCAGCGGATATGAATCACTTTGAGGCACTTCAGTCTAGATTAGATGAAGCATGTTTTCACACAAGTACAAAGGGTTAGGGTCGGCCTCAGAGCCTGCTTTGCAAATTCCATTTCCTCATAAAGGAAATCACCTTTTGAGAGAGGGCATCGCTGTGCAAAACACATTAGGAGGAAACAAACATGGAATGTTGGCATATTGGTTCCTTCTCTGCCACTTCATAGACATCTCCTAAACACACTGTGTGTGTGTGTGTGTGTGTGTGTATGTGTGTGTGGAGTCTAGAGGCACTTTTGGCTAATTGGAGTTTCCCTCTTGACTATACATTTACAAGTCTTGGCTTTTGTTTGTACTTCTACATCGTATAACAATTTCTAGTTTTGACATTTAAAACGTATAAATATTTGAAACTTTAACACAGCTTCCTGTCCAATGTATATCAATAGAGTCCATGTAAAGAAAATAAATGTCTGCCTCCCTGACTGTAACAACAACTCTCCCAGGTCCCAGAGTCTCTCAGAGAGGTACATAGGAGGGATGCTATTAGCATACACATCAGGGAGTCAGGTGGCTTAGCGGTTAGGGAATCGGGCTTGTAATCTGAAGGTTGCCAGTTCGATTCCCGGACGTGCCAATTGACGATGTGTCCTTGGGCAAGGCACTTCACCCTACTTGCCTCGGGGGAATGTCCCTGTACTTACTGTAAGTCGCTCTGGATAAGAGCGTCTGCTAAATGACTAAATGTAAATGTAAAATGTAGCACTCCTCATGCATAATCTTAAACTGTGATTAACTCCAAGTTATTTTTGAATTACTTGTCGTGCCTCCAGTCACTCTGTGACGGCAGCATGATCGGAGGCTCTTACTGGTTCTGTGAGCCGCTAATAGTTCACACTCTCCTACAGGCTGTGAGAAGTTGCCATGCTCAGCAACTTCACCCGGTCCAATAAAATGAATGGCATTCCCTGTCCAGATAATCCAAGTGTCTCTTTTTCAAGTGCACATGCGTAAGGAATCAGGGAGACAGAGAAGACCAGCTGTTAAGTGTCTATCCAGGAGTTAAAAATGACCTGAAAACTGGTGTCCGATGGCAACACACATTCAATATGCTAAACAGCAGCTAAAATATGCTTTACATTTAGTCATTTAGCAGACGCTCTTATCCAGCTCTTATCTTAGCGACTTACAGTAAGTACAGGGACATTCCCCCTGAGGCAAGTAGGGTGAAGTGCCTTGCCCAAGGACACAACGTCAACTGACACGGCCGGGAATCGAACTGGCAACCTTCAGATTACTAGCCCGATTCCCTCACCGCTCAGCCACTTATACCTCTGAGAACAAGTTTGGGGCTCAAATAAATTTAGAGGTATTGATATTGAATTCATTCAGCCTACTTACACATACCAACATGTTTGAGTGAACTAAAATAGCCAGCACATATGATATATTAATTAACCCTTTCTCTTATACGCACAATGCAAACTGACATGCCATTTTTTGTGTTAAAACTGTATCAAGCAAATGGCATCCAGCACTTCTTTTAGTGCAACTGTAGGTAGTCACCAAACAGAATAGTACTGGCCCAGTCATGGTGGCTTTCCTCTGGCCAATTTAAACAAACGTTTGACCCCAGACATTTGCCTAATGTGTTTTTGTTATGTGGACTCCTGGCTTCACAAATGTCACAGGGGCCGGACTGGGGTGGACAGGAGGGGGGGTGGGGGGTTGTCTGCGAGGAGGGGGGTAGGAGAAAAGGGGCGCAGGCGGGGGGGGAGGGGGTTGAGAGGTTGAGGTGGGGGAGGGTTTCGGCAGTAGTGTCTGCAACCTCTGCAGTTTGCAATCCCACCGTGGGGAGTTGGTGGTGTGGCCAAGCATCAGCCCCCCCAGTACTGGATCTTCTCCCCAGGGGCCCGCTGACCAAGCATCAGCCCCCAGTGCTGGATCTTCTCCCCAGGGGCCCGCTGACCAGCGGCCAGTCCCCTGGTGCTCTGCTGACCCGGGCCCAACTGGGGAGGCAGCTGTGGAGGGAGAAGGGGAGTGCCACATTTCTGGACTCCCAGCCCATGCTAGTAAGGGGCCAGCCCCAGACAGTTGGGGCAGTTATGACAAATGTTCCATTGGCGCTCCACTTCGCATGCTCGTGTTTGAGGGCCATTAGAGGGGCGCTGAAAATTTATTACCAAACATATTGGTATTTTAGGGTGCAACTGATTTAGATTTAGTGGTGTTGGTGGAGACTCTCTCCATCTTATTCTGGAATCCCAGATTCCAGTGGTGCCTTATTTGGTCTGTACTACTTTTTAGAAGCAAAGACAGAAAAAGATTTGACTAATTTTTAACTTTGGTATGTCCTCCTGACCAGTGCGCAGCCTCTAAGACACACTTGGATCCCAAATACATGATACAGTTTAGAGACTTGTGAATTGGACCATACTTACTCCAACTAGACCTACTGACATCTGGTAATTGTTGTCTTTTGTGCATCATCATAAATGATAACTGTGTGTGTGAACAGGTCCAATATTTGTGCGCTAACACAATGCAACAACATGTGAGTGTGAACTGGAGCTGTGTTGAGGGGATTGGCATATGAAAGCAGTTAGCCGGCCACTAGTGTGATGCAGAATACACGAGGCAGAGGAGAGCTTTGTTGTCTTGTTGGATATTGGTGGAGACAGTGGCCCATCCACCATGCTACTACTAACTTGGCAGGCCGACTTGTCCAGCCTATACATTACACAGCTCTGAGGCCCTGCAAGGGTTGCTTCAACACAAGGCCCAAATGAACAGACATTTGAGCAAAACACACAGTTTTCCTTCCACTGGCTTTACCTAACGAGGAAAATGTAAATACCCATGTCTGCACACAATTGCTGTCTAAAGTGAAATAATCATTCTGTGACGATTCTGATTCGCATTTCTTGGCTATATTCATATACATATGATCGTTGGATATGGATACATTCGCAGCATTGATGCACATCAAATTGTTTTGTGCATAGTCAGTAGAGCACACTGTTAGGTTGATTAGTGTCTCCCATGGAAATGCATTACTGTTAAGTATTTTCTTTCACACTAACAATGATGTATTTATCTTGCATACATCTATATAATACTTTCTTGGGAGGCCAATACCTTACTGAACTTAAAAGCCAGTGACTCCGAGTCTGCAACAGTCAAATAAAAGGAAAGAACGCATTAAATATCAATGCTTCGTTCCTAGATGATATAGCTAGTTAATTTACCTTCCTTTCATATTTTAGCCGTTGATTTTGGACATGTTTAAACAGGCCGTGTTTTCTCTGTGTAATTCCCTGTGTGATCCTCCACGTCCTGGTGATGTCTCATTCTGAGTAATAGGTCTCTGAAGTGTGCTTGTTTGGATTTTTTCATGCCACGGGAGAGCAGTAAAGTGTCTGTCTGAGGATTTTGGGGTCCTCATAGACTTTCCCCAGGTGTGCCTCATTCCTCATAAAGACCCCAGCTTTTCAGTCACGCTGCAGTCAGAGGATCTGTCTGCAGACTGCTCTACTAGAACAACACCATACTTATCACTGTCTGCTGAACAACTGTCAACTTGAGGAAGTTTCATGTACTGAGTCAGGGAATTGTTTACATGTTTCTGTGATAGGACAGTCTGTAGTTTGTTCAGAGTTCAGTATGTTTTATTTCACTGGTAGGAACAAATGGGTTTCCTCTTAATTCAAAACATATTCCCTGTGTTTTGTTTGAAACCATCATAGCCGCTACAATCAAGTCTTGATTGTTAATTTAAGGACGTAATGTCTATTGAGGTTAACCAATGTCTTTGTTCCATTCACTTAGGAGAGGAAAACTCAAATGTGTTTTCGTGTGGAGGTATGTGGTGTATTTACTTTTATCACTTGTTCCACTGCCAGACAGACCAACCTTATGTTTGTTTATGGGGATTTCTGGCTTCACTCTAACTTTCATTCACCACTTGAAAGCACTTGACTCTGTGCTACTAATTTACCTAGAGGGACTTCACAATTATCTGTCTGCCCTGTCAAAATCTTTTGCTTTTTTTTGTGGTGACAACTTGTCATCATCAAAGATAGTCTTTAGAGTCAAATTAAAGCTTCTTTTCGATAGATGGGTTTATGCTGCACTGTGGTTGTCTGTGATTGGCACACAGCGATAGACTCTTCAACTAAAATGAAGGGTTTTTTATTTTTGTTGATCAAACATTCAATGTAGTACTTTGTTTCTTGCATGTTTGATGGATAGCATATAATTGGAGACTTCTAACAAATGAGAAAATCTATGTTTTTAAAACAGTATTTTGGATAGAAATACCTTGCATTTACATTTTGACAAATTATGGTTGCCAAACAATTAAGGTTTGCTTCATTCAGACATACAAGTTAGATCATGACTATACAATATTGTCACCATCAAATGTTTATGTATATAAAAATAAAGCTCTTATAGCTATGTTTCTATTTTTTAAAACCACGTTGCTTTACTTATGGCCCAGTAGTTATGTTATTTGGAACAAGAAACCTTAAACCTTCAATAAACAAAAAGTACAAATAAAAACAGCAATGGGAAACAGGAACATATAATACCAGCTACTTGAAAAATTACCATCCAGTTAACTTTAAGTCTGTTGTGCGTCAGGGGAGGGGAGAAAACCTTACGGTTTAGAGAACTTTCCTCTTAGTCAGTAAGAGAGCACTTCATCTGGTAATGCCTGTATAAATATATAAAAGTAAAAAAAAAAAACATATCCAAAGTTATCCTAAATTCAGGTTTCCCTTTTTGGGGGAAGGTCTTGGGTGTAACGCTTTGCTGAGACTTATGTCAGAAAAGGAACTCGATCCCCCCGTGATAGCGTGATATTGTGTAAACACTGTAGTAGCTCTACCTAAACAAATTTGCAGCATATGCATATGAAAATATTACAAGTGTGTCACCGGGGTGTTAGCATGTCGTTTCATCTGTAACACTTGATCCCCTGTCACACCATGCCCGCTCCTTTCACAGTGTCAGTCCTTCCTTTGTCAGGCTATGTAAACTCATGTTACCTAGATGTTCCCTCCTGTGAAAATAGGCCAGAAAAATCACGGGGAGTTCAGAAGGCTTTTCCACAACATTCTAACAACAACATTCTAGAACAATCCACACTTCAATGATACAGAGCTGGTATCATCCACCTTTATCCGTTTTATAAGAAGACCCATGTATATGGATTTGAAAAAAACACTTGATATGCAGTTAATACTCAGGTGTTTCTAAGAAGTCGAGTCATTAACCTGTGGCCAGTGGAGGACAGTGCAGATCTCTCCACACTCTTAATTGCAGGCAGGCATCCCTATAGCCCCACATGAAGACGAATGAGTCCCATCTAGATAATCCTTAATAAAGAACGGCTTCACATTTAATCTTAGCTCACTTCTCAAATTTCGTGCTTGATATAGGTTTTGGCAAGTAACTTTTAGCACTGTTGTCAGTCCAACCGTATCAGTACATCTTTTGTTAAGCTTCCATTTGGCAGAGACAAGAGTGGCTTTTTAGGCAAGGTTTTTTCACCATCAAGCTGGTTTATTTTATTGTTCAAATGTAGAAAGCTAATTTTCTTTACTTTATGCGCACATAGTGTTTTAGCATCACATACCGAAGTGATTCAGCCCTTTTAAATGTATGATTCCGGTGTTTTCAACTGAATTATTTTTTCAAAGTAGTATCTGAGTGTTCCAGACGATACCTGCAGAACCTGGAAATAGCCAAACTATTTACAGATGTCTGTGCATCTGCAAATAAACACTCAAACACTGTATTATACATGGGAGGCTATATTTGATGACCCTCAGAATTTTGTGTAGCACAAGAAAATTCTAAAACATTTCTTATAGACGTCTGTCTGGATCAAGGCTTGATTTGAAACATGCTGAAGACCAGCAGGGCATGCAGAAATGAGCAGGAGGAAAATATGAGTTTAGTCTCTGAGACATAAACAATGCTGTGTAATTATACTGTGCAATTTGAAAATAACTCACTTGCAAAATTACATTGCAAGCTAATTTTATACAGCTGCTCATCGAATGCAAGAGAGAGTGAATGCAGTAACTCAATTGGCATGTGTACCCCACAGCCATTAGAATAGTTATGTGAGAATCCCCAAGCATTTATTTGTCTATTGAGTTATCGAGATACCTCTTCAAAAGGCAATATATTCTGTTTTATGATTTTGAAACGTGAGCCTATGGATTTGACCTGCAGGCGTGTAGGTAGAGAAAAGAGGGTTAGCCGTGTAGCCACAGTGCTGCTGCTCGGGTCTATTTCGGTCTTCTCCTCCTGGTCTGGTGCAACGGAGGGTTTGCTAGGTGACCTGATCTCGTCAGGAACACTGCACGTCCACGGCAGATGTGATAAGACTGCTATCAGGTTTGAAATTATATTGCTTTTTTCCCTCCTGCACTTACAGTACAGTATACAAACTGGCTTTGTACAAGCACCCTGTAGTGAGACAAGTGCTTGTACAAGCGGATACCAATTAGATACTGTATACAGCAGCTCATCGTGAACTGGTATGTAGCCAAACACCGTTAATAAAATGTATGATATGATATGGAGTACGAACGGGGTTCGAGTGTAATATTGCACTTCCCCTACTGTGTTCTCTCATCACGTCGTTAATTCCCTTACTATTGTATTAAAGAGAATCCACTCATAACATCCTACTGTATTTCACATGCCATATTTATTGTGTTCACATGTATAGTGGCCGAAGCATAAAACAAAGAAAGAATGAGTCATGTAAAATGCTCGGCACTCAGCTCATATCAATAGTGAAAGCCCTGTCTATGTGATGCAAAATGCGTAGGATGGTATGTACTCATCAGCAGCGTGGCCTTGTGAGACGGCAGCGTTGAGCAGTTGGAATAATAACCTGGAGCAGACAGAAGGCAGTCATTACCTCGCACACAGACGTGGCCTGTATGTGTTGATAGAGGGCTTCCACCATGCGACCGAAGGGACAGAAGCAGCCGTTCTCACTCCGAGGAAACCTCCCTGCCTCCCATCACCTGACTAATGAGATTAGGCCCTGTTTACCTGCCCCGATCCTCCTATGTCACATCCAAAACCAGCACGGCCTAGGCTGCTCACGAAACTGGGAAAAAGAGGATTATGGGGGAAAGAAAAAACGAACAAAAACGATTGAAAAAGAAAGATGGGGGGGGGGGGGGGAGGGGGCGTAGAGAAGAAAAATGTTAGCCCTTGGGGTGTGCTGAGCCTGGGGATCGAGAGGACAGACAGGCCGCTGGATGGATCAGCTATTTCATTGTCTTAGGATCCCTGATACAATCTGGTGAGGACTCTATTGCTTAAAGCTGGGAGTGAATGACATATGGAGAGCCGGTGTGAGGCTGAACTCCCGGGTGCCTCCTCCTGCCCCAAAGTCTTCCTGTGAGAGAGCATGGAGCAACTTTCTGCTCTTTAAAACAGCAGCCTCCCTCCCTCTCAGCTCTCCTCCCTCCCTCACTCTCTCTCTTTCCCTCCCTCTCTCTTTTTTTCCTTCTTCCTCAGACACTCTCTAGTCACTGCCTGAAGCAGTAATCGGACAACTCTCGTTCTCACTCGGACTTGGTCTCCTGAGATACAGCGTGGGGCTCCATGGGTTCTAACACTTAAAATGAAAAAGAAAAAAGTTGTCTTGTAGCGTAAATTTGTGCGTTACAGATTTCACCCAAGACTAAAGAACTCTATTTAGAAAGTTTTCTCTGTTATTTCTGGACTGGAAAGACGCCCTGTAGAAGATTAAAAACTAAAATATAAGCAGGGATAAACAAAAACGTACTTGGATTCAACCAAAATTGCAGTGAGTATGACTTTGAACTTTAAAGGCAGTATTTATGTTGTTAGTTGGTTGCTGATGTGTTTATGACTGTATCAGGTTGCCTGATTTTATTCTATTTTTCTGATTTAGCTCTGTAGCAGTGTGTGTATTAAGATGCTATATTGCTTTATATACATTTTACAATGTTGACATAGTTGTTGTATTATTCTCAATCATCAGGGACCTGTAAGACAATACAGACATCATGCAAGTATAGCAGAATTGTAATATAAATAGTGTGCATGCATAGAATGGCTAATTCCAATAATCCGTATTTATTTTACTAAACCATCAAAATGACGATTAGCCTTAATATAAATTATCATCTTATTTTAAATGATCAGTTTAACTTCATGAAAAAAGACTTAAGATATAACGTACGATACATAAGAAGTTTTTATTTGACCGTCCAAATGCACTTCTAATTTAGTGATAGACATAAAAACGACTCTCAATACACTGCAATGTGAAACCTCCAAAAATGTGATTATCTTGGAAAATAATTTAACTTACCTGCCATAACATGGAAATCTAAATTTGAGACTTTAACTGTATCTTGAAATTATAAGATCACTTAATTGAATACTTTATTATTTGAACTGATTTGTTTATATTATTATTTGTGTCCTACACCACATTATTGTCACCAATATAGTCATTACATGCCATCATTTTATTTTATTTTATACAAAACATTTAGTAAAGGAAATAATCGCTCTGTTGTGAAGCCATGTTCTAAACCTGATACAAATAGTAAAATATGTCAAACCTGTTAAAACAAAAATCAGGAAAAAATGTCAGTTGCATTAAAATGTAAAACTCTCAACTTAAAAATATCTGTCCGTTTCTGAGTAGTGTTTCGTGCTCCAGTTTACATTTTCAATTCGGCAGAACATACCAGTCCCTACAGGAGTCCCTTTCTGACTGGCAGAACAGACAAAACCAACACAGTTAAAGCAGTTGACATCTAATGCCATCTGCTAAGGACTGGAATGCTATATGGACCCCAGAGAGGGCCCTTTTTCTGCCCAGGCGTCTCTGCAGACGCCGGCCCGCTGCAGGCTGCGCACCCTGTGGCCTGCTCCCCCTGTTCAGCTCTCTCTGTTGGGGAGAAGCGTGTGGTCAAGATGAGTGGCTCGCCGTAAAAAAATCATACCTCTCTAATTAAAGGATGTTCGGGCTTAACGTGTGTGATCATAGACTCACATTATCAGACGGGGTAATCGCTCGGCGTAAGGGATTTTCAACTCGAAATTGTAGTGTTCCCTCCTTTCCAGTTTATTTCAAGTGCTGTTCGCAGCATGTGAAAACACCTCCCTTTATCGTGGCATTTGAAGATGAAAGGCTGCAAAGTAGCGAGGTTACGGCGTAGTAAAGGAGGGATCCTGCATGTAGAGCAGGGCCACACTGTAGACAAACATGACAGCGAACACGGCAGCCTGATGCGACCATTCACACACACAATAGGCCTGTTTATCCAATTAGACCCAATAAGAGGACTGATTTGGGCTGTTTACTCTCTTTATTTGCTTTAATAAGGCACACGCAGTGAGGGCATCAAGGCCTTGTGCTTGGATAGGACAGGACTGTGTGTCCGCATGCAGCAGTAGACCAGTGTGTGCAGGCGGAGGTTGCCGGCGGCGACGAAGGCATTGTTTTCCAGAGGCCTGTAGCCTTCCCTATTGAGGTGTATGGACGGGCTAGCCGGCGCCCTACTCTCTCAGAGTGGAGATTGCGCCTGATGAAAGACACAAGGACTAATTGATACTACCTCACTGAGCTGTTTATGAAAGAGAGAAAAGGAGGGAGAGAAAGAGAGAGAAAGAGAGAGAAAGGGGGGAGAACAGAGAGGAAATGGAAGACCCCTTCTTTGGTAGCCCATACTGGATGATTAGTGGGTTGGGTTGTTTACTAAATAGAGAGGGGTGTTATTTTGTTAACATGCCGCTGTTTGGATCTAGAAAATGTGGCTGAAAGGGTAGGAAAGGGGCTTTGAAGACCTGAGTTGACTGATATTCTCACTCCTCTATCAGTAATGCCCCCTAATGTGTTTGTTTGTGAATGGTAATATGTTTACTCTGAGTACGGTAAATGGAAGCCCCTGAGTTGTGAGTATAAACAGGCAGTGCATCCAATCCGTCAGTCATTTAAGGTAACTTGGTAACTGAAATGTCTGACTTTTATATTTAAATGAAAAAAAGGCTGTTTTGAGACCCTAAAACCTCAATAAATGTATTAATTAAGTAGTAGTGACAGACATTTTTTTTTTAATTAGCAAAGGCCTTTTTCTGTGTAACTTTAGGAATAAAACTAAATTTACCACATTTTACATTTGTAAGATTATTTATTCTCCAGCCTTTTTAAAGTTATAAGAAAGTGTTGATTATATTTCATTGCCTTTCATCTATGTGGTGTTAAATTAGCAGAGTTTGTGCCTCTCTTTCTGTGGGGTGCTCGGTGGTAGGGAGAGTGTGATAAAATGTCGACCTTAAATCTTGTTTGATGGGCCCTCAAAATCGAACTAGCCTTCTGGAAATAATTTTGAGGGTTGAAGAGCACAGTATTAACAGATTTAATGTAACCTTTCAGTGAATTGTTGAAGAACCATGTCAGATTTTACTAAATAGAGAAACAAATTGCACATCAACAAATCACCACATCTGTTAAGAATTTGACTTTTAATTACAGATAAGTACAACATCCAAAATCACCTATGTCATGTGCTCAAGTCAATTTAGGTAAATCTATCATATGGTTTTAGCAATATGACAATAGCACTATGAAAACAATATGATCGAAAGACTAAACACTGGTAGATTAAGCGTGATAAAATCTAAGTAAATTACAAACAGAAATATTAATGCCAAGGGTTCTATTTCTAACCAAATTATTGTTTGTGTTTAATTTGCAAAGAAAACAATATAAAAAAAGCATGATTGTGTCAGAAACACATGTCAATTAAATTGAAATACCACTGCAGTAACCTTTAATAATTGTGATTCTTTGTAGCCCTACTTTGGAAACACTGTGTGGCGCTAGTATATCCTCAGATTTTTGTCTGAATAAAAAAATGGCCAGTTAATTAGTGTTGCGTTTGTTAGGCAACCCTCATCTTTTCTGCCACACAGGCGAAGTGTAGCATTTTTGTAAACTGTGTCTAATTCCAATCACATCTGTATCCAATTGTTGTCTGCATCTACATTCTTTGCGAGTGGATTTATTTTTCCTGGGCCACCATGTGGATTCAGCTGACCAGCTTAAGTAGGGATTAGTTGTTTAAAAGTTATTTTGATTAAAGCATTGTTTTTTAAAACTTGTAACTCACAACACATGGTTTGCATAGTCTGTATATTTCAAAGGAATATGTAGTCTTTGCCCTGTAAAATGCAAATCTTGCAATTGAGAATGGAGGGGTAGAGAGGAGTAACACAATTGATTGCTTGATGATTTCATTAACTTTCATTAACTTAAGCCCATTCTGGTTTTATCTTGCATTTGCTCAGGGTAACATATGCAACTTAAATTTGACCAGATATGCATTAGGCATTTTTTGTATGATCTTATATTGACCACAAATTACAAGAATTATGGTAACCTAGTAATACACATGCAGTCTTACGTTTGAATAAAAATAAGCACATTCTCTCTCTAAGACAGTGCAGGTACGGTTAATGATAAATCCAGTACAGGTAAATCCACGGATCACTCGTACGTCAAAGCAGATGCTACACTCTTTATGTTTCACTGATCAGCATTAGAAAGCTGTCTGTGTTTGCCAGTGGAAACGCAGCTCTTGAAACCAGTAAAGCGAAACAAAGGCCCTGCAAATAGCAGTCAGCGAAGCATGTTTGGGCCTCTTTTTTCTTCTTTTCCTTTTTTTCTTTCTTTCTCGATGACACCACCTTCCAACGCTTTATCTAGCGCTGCTTTGTTCTAGCATCTTCAAAGATCTGGCAGTTCAGGTTGAACTGCACAGCACATCAAAGATGCTGAACGCAGTCTCTTAAACAATAAATATTTAGTGGTGCAGAAGAAGGGTTGGTTTTTGCTTTTAAGCCCCCCACCCCACCCCCACACCCCTCTTCTCCTCACCTCTTCTTTCCCTGCTATCACTCCCCTGCTCACCTGGCCTGTATCACCTGTTGACGGGCTGGAGCTGGTTGTGGTTAAGACACCAGGTTAAGGCTTCACTGGCCCCAACCGCTGAATACAGATCTCAGCCACCACTCACCCAACTACCACTCTCTCTCCTCCCCCCCACCCCGTCTCTCTCTCTTTCTCTCTCTCTCTCTCTAGGCTGGCAAGACAATGTGGCAAGATTCAGTTTCTCTTTTCTTCTACTTCATTGCACTTTCCTTTCAGTGAGCTTTGTGTTTTACAGAACTGTCCTCTGTTCTAGCAGTCGGACATCTCTGAGAAGATCCCACGCCCGTGTTGTCTGTTCCGGAGATGATGTGTAAAGATTATTTTTGCTCAGGTCGGTCGTAGTGAAAGCGACAGTGGAGAATGGAAAGCTGGAACGGTATTCATGAGGACTGTGCCTCGGTGCGAAGCAAATCCTGTTGGAAAAAAAGAGGCGAAAAAAAACCATAAGACCATACAGCTCAGGTTACCTTTGCCCATGTAAACAGTCAGCCATTTAAAATGCATGCCGGGATAAAAAAAAAAAAAAAAACGTGTTTTTTACGTCTATCCCCCCCCCCCCCTCTTCTTTTCTTTTTTTGACCAGTTAAATACCTTTGACCTTTTTTGGAACTTACGTTCCCATGGTGGGCTGGAGTCAGGTCTGATGTAGTGTTATGGCTGTGCAGGTATATAGCTCTGCTTGATGTTTGGAGGAGACGAGCAGAGCGGCGGTGGACAGCAAAATGTAACTGTCAGCTAAAGGAGAGTAATAGAGGCATTCATAGAGTCATAGGAAACATATGTGGCTCCATGTGCTCTTCATGTTCTTGTTTCCAGTCTCACTCATTGTCTGAGATTATTTGGGGGCCTCTCAACTGCTTGCCTGTGTGTGTGTTTCTGTGAGAGAGCGTGAGAGAGTTTGTGTACAATACACAGTCCACTAGTACAATAGTGTGTTAATATATTAGACAGAAAAAGAGAGAGAGAAAGAGAGTGTCTGTGAAGAAAGAGAACTAGAAAGAGCCCTGGTGTGTACGTGTGTGTTTATGTGGGCCCTCTCCTTATGCTAGGTTGAGTAAGGGACTTCTAAAGTCTGGGAGAGCCGTATGTTGGGCTATCTGTGGCCCCAGGCTGGGGCAGGCCCGCGGGAAGCAGCCCTGCCGGTCATTAGGAGCTGTCAGTGTGCCGGGAGAGGGAGTGCAGATACATTTCAGATAGTGTCAATTGGAGATGAAAGATCTGCTGAAGATGCTAGGGGTGTCACGCTTGACTAACCTGCGCTCAACAAGTCCCATCTTCCAGCCTGCTCGCTACTTCAGGAAGACTGAAGCTCCCACCCACCCCTGTACCCCCCTCCAACCCCACCCCAACCCTCACCCCTCTACCTCTCCACCTCCCCCCCCCCCCCCCCCCCCCCAACCCGCCCCCTCCCTTTCCTGCTTACCTTGGCTAAGCCGCTTTGCATGTTGATTGGGGGAGGGCTAATCCAGTTTGCAGCTGTCGTAGACCAATGATGAATCACCTTTCTGTCATTTGGCTGCACTCCCCTTGCTCTGGGAAGGAGGGAGGGAGGACCAGGAGGAGGAAACAACAGCGAAGAGGGGTTGAGCCCAGAGACAATGTGCGCCTCTGTTCCAAGCTACCCCTTCTCTTCCCATTCTGCTTGAGAATAACAATAATGTTTTCTCAGACGACATCTATTGTGTCATGGATGGGTCTGGACTGTGACACCGAGCTGCAATAACAAGGAGGGGCTTTGTTTCTGCTGGGGCAGGTGGAAAAAATAGAGAGAAACAGTGTGGTTGAGACGACTGAGACACATCCAGTTTCCAGGTAAGAGCAGAGTTGAGCTCCTGCCAGGAGCATCCAGTGCTGGTGGCTTTGAGGGCACTGGATGAGACCTGGCTTGGTGTGCGTGTTGTTAACCACTCTGATCCAGTGGGTTGTGTGGGAGAAAGATGTGGTTAGAATACTAACTAGCGTTGAATTATTTTAAAAAGTTGAGATAGAGAGAGAGGGGAAGAAATTGAGAAAAGTATTGTTTAAATTGAGACAGAAATGTTTATTTTTTTATTTGTTTACGCATTTAATAGTTTTCGGTTGTTGTGAGTGTTTGTAATTGCAGTCCTGCTGGGTTTGTTTGTTAGGGGAGTAAATACATATCCCAGTTGGAAAAGAAGATCATCACAGGAGAATATCAGTTGGTGGGAGAGAGATCATTTAATAATCTATGTTGTACTTAAACTTGAACATATTATAGTGCTTATAGTGCTATCAATTAAAACAAATTATAAATTACCACAGCAAATAGAGAAAAACAAAATATTTATCACAATTTTGTTTGTTTGTTTAGCCTATAATGTCAAAATTGAAATCTTTCTAATGCATTCAAAATTTGATCAAATAAGTCATTTTCATCCCATAAGATGATTCATAAAATAAATATTTATCTTTGCGGTCCATGCAAAAAAGGCTGATGTTTATTGATAGCAGAGATATCTTAAATCCTTCAATCTAATTGGAGATGGCAGTATAATGCACCCAACATTTGCCGTAATTTAATTAGTGCAGTATATTGCATTGGGCGCAGTGACAAAGACAAATGCAAGTTTGGATTTGCGGCTGTGCTTTCAGATTACTATTGCCTGCTTGCCCGCTCCATTGTCTACACTCAATCAAATCCTCAGAGCACACAAATGAGCAGAAAGAGCAATGTTTTCAATGGTGTGGTCCTCAGTATAAACACAGCAACAATTAAGGAGCTTGCCAGAGCAAACAAATGCCTCGTGAACTTCCCATCTACCGGCGCTTAGCCATAGGCTCCTATAATCAGCCCTGTACTTTTAGGTAGCACATCAGCCATACACTTCAACCACTTCAACATATGTGAATGCTCTTCACTACCCACACACTAAATCATTATAGTAAAGCTGAATAGTGCATTAAAAACTATTGGAAATTGGAAGTTAATTGAAGAGTGATAAAGAATACGTTGGCTTGTTACTGTAATTACTGCTATTTGATTTTAAACATTTGATAATTTAATCTGGTCAGTAATTGTACATTATAGTGTGATTAATATGTGGAACCATTCTTGGCATGTCTAGTAGTAGTTATTGCATTATGTGTTCCTTCAGTGCATTTCCATACTGTTCGAAATATAATTTAGTACTGTTTATTACGTATTCTAAGATTTTTTAAATATATTTATGTGTTCATTTTGAGCGGTTGTTAATTATTTGTAATTATATTTAATTAGTTCAAAGGTCTGTATGTGGCTTTGAGATGACCAGAACATGTATACTCACTGCATTATCCTCCATGAATTTCACGTCCCTCTTTCTGGCAAGAAATATATATTACATTTTAGTGTGTGTGTGTGTGTGTGTGTGTGTGTGTGTGTGTGTGGTTGCACGCGTGCACATGCGTGTGTGAATCTCGTCAGGTCTATGGAAATGCAGGATCTAGCCAGTCCTCACAGCCGAGTAAGTGGAAGCAGCGAATCTCCTAATGGTCCCAACCTCGACAACTCGCATATCAATAACAATTCCATGACACCCAATGGCACTGAAGGTATGTGCATCGGGCTTTCCTATCTAATGTCTCTCTCTCTCTCTCCCTCTCTCTCTCCCTCTCTCTCTCTCTCTCTCTCTCTCTCTCTCTCTCTCTCTCTCTCTCTCTCTCTCTCTCTCTCTCTCTCTCTCTCTCTTCCTCTCCCTCTCTCTCTCTCTCTCTCCCTCTATCTCCCTCTATCTCTCTCTCTCCTATTCTATATAAAGTCTAAAGAGTGAATAGGTCTGGCTGCTAGCTCTCAGTAAGAAACCGAGCAGGACTTTTTAACCCTAAGGTTTCTCCTCTGCAGTGTTTATGCATCCGTTAAGTTGTCAAGGTCTTGAATAGCAATAAAATATCTGCAGGTGCTGCTCTGGTGAACAAGTGATACATTTTCAGTTTTCTAAAGATTTAATCAGCAATACAATAATAATTTACAACATGGGGGTAGAGGAATACCTTTGACTAAATGCACTGCAAATATTTCCACCCTTTTAGCTGTAGACTAAATAAAAAACTACAACAAAATCTACCAACCTGTTTAGTAAAATGTGATGCTACTGGGGAATGTCTAGATAGACCATTAGCTGTTTGTTTAAACATCCATGTAATTATTCAAACGCCTCAGGTATGAAAAGGGTTGCACTTTGCATGTGGCTTGGACTGTATGGGCCTATTTACTCAGGTGACACAAGCTAAAAGCTGTGTCCTGCTTTTAACCAACATGGGGCAGGATGGCTGTATTAGAAGCCAATATCAAGCTCTTAAAACGACTCACATCGTGTACTCTACCTAGTAAAGTAACTATGTGGTTTGGCAGCTCTAAATAATATTTCTCTCATGCAGGACAAAGAACCCATAGACTCAATGCAGACTGTCATGTGTCCTCTGCCATTCTCTCTTTCCCTTAGGTGATAACATCACAATGCTTACTACAGCAGACTGGTTGTTAAGTTCTAACTCACAGTCCGCTACAGGTTTGTGAACTGATGATACAATGAAAGGACAATACTTGGTGTTTACGGACAGTCGGAAAAAAAACTGAGAGGGAATGAGAGAGAGACAAAGCACTCTTTGTGCTATTAACATTTTACTCTCTTCCAAATTACGAGACATACAGTGATATTTTGGAACTTGAAAATATTTTTGCTGTGTCCTGATAATAGCTAATCTAGAACTGTTGAATTACAAAGGAAAAAGTTGCTTCAAATATTGTGCCTTTCATTTAGAATACTATTTGACATTGATTGTTGTGTTACATTATTTTTTAAAGCATGGTTTGAGACTTGGCTGGATTTGAGTTTGTTAGTAATGACTGGTTTCACTCTAGATGTGCCTACTGTGCATTTTTTCGTTTTTCATTTGGACGTTTCTTGCTGTTTCTCAAACACAGTGGAAATGCTGTGCCCTGTGACCCGAGTGTGTGCTAGTTTGTGCATGCTCTGTAGAACTTTATTTTCTTTATCTCTACCTTCAAGGAAGAAATGTTGGTGTGTTGTTAGGGGAAAAAAAAGAAGCTACCAGTCACCATGTGTTTTTCTGTAAAAAGAGCATAGCGGAAACATGTAAAACATGACAGCCAATAGCTTCTTCTACCATGAGGGATTCCACTGAGCATAACTCCCTTGCCCACATTGTGAATTTGTTTTGCCAAAAAATTCCCCCTTCCCATCCTGCCTGAAGTGAAATGGATTGATTTCAAAGAATCCTGAGCTGTCAGATAGCTGTGAAATTGTCTGTGCAGAGCTATCGCGGCGGCGCTTTAAACGAGCCAGGGTTAAACGTTGTTCTCTACGCTCTTAAAAAAAAAAAAAAAAAACTTTCTACACCATACATTGTCTTTGACATTTCTATAGTACTTGCACGCCCCAAGCAGGCTCTGCAGGGGCTAATTTGCGTATGAATCTGATTGTGTTTACCTATTCTTTCCTGATGCTACATTTAAACCCCGGGGTAAGCCATCAAGTAATACGTGACTATGAATGATAAAGTAAATTAAATTGGAAATGCATATTATAATGATTGATTGGTAAAAACTGTATGGATGGGCTGAAGTTGAAGTTATTGTAAGTGCATGAACAAATAGTTTATTTACAAGTCTTAACTTTAACTACTGACTCCTCTAAGTTTGGTTTTGAGAGTTGTCCTCTCACCTTGTCTGATAGATTTCTTTCACCTTATTTACTGATGCTATTGTTAATTATGTTATAAATATTTTTAATTTAGTTGAAAATATGATGAAGGCTACAGGGGAAAGGAGTGCATCTTTTCTCTGCGTTTTCCATAGTGACGCTTGTGATTTACAATAACGAGTAACTTACAGTCAAACCCTAGCGAGTGTGAGACCATGGTGTAGTTTGCTGTAGTGTTGTTTTAGCAGACTATCTCCGTGGTGATGGTTTGGCCTCTTTGTTTACAGTTAAAACAGAGCCAATGAGCAGCACCGAAATCGCCACCTCGGTAGCAGACGTCACTCTAGACAGCTTCTCAGGATCAGGTGAGGGGGGAGGGGGAACTATTGTGTGTGTGTGTGTGTGCGTGTGTGTGTCTTACCACTTCTCACACACAGCTGCAGAACTGATTAGAGAGAGATGACTTCAGAGATCGCTGCCTGATAAGCCGGGCCTCAGGAAGTGCCCTTCAGCTAAAACACCAATACGAAGTGTGTGTGTGTGTGTGTGTGTGTTTGTGTGTAAGGGAGAGAGAAAGAGAGAGACAGACAGAAAGAGACAGAGATAGAGATAGACTTGCATAGAGAGAGGGGATATCTCTCATTTGTCTAGTGAGCATATGCAAACCTGTGTGTGCGTGTGTGTGTTCTCCTGGTTCCCATGCCAGCCTGGGCTGAGTTATGGCCTGTAATGTGCTCAGCCTGTCTGTCCAGTAGAGTGACATGGCGTCCCTCTAACCCAAGCTCTCCACGGGCTGTTACCCTCATGTCCTGTTAGAGAGACCTTTCACGCTGTCTCCCAGCACAGGGACATTGCACACACACACACACTAATGCACACACACACTCACACACTCACATGCACACACTCACACACACATATGCACTGCTTCATCATGTTACAGAACAAGCATGATGTAGAGAATTATTGGAGGATTATTATTACTGTAAAGTACTAAAGAAACATTCGAAATAAATACAGTACCACTGTATTTGTACCACCAAAGTGTGTCAAAATCAAGTGATCTGGAAAAAAATTGTTTAGAACTAAGATGGACACAGATAAAACATCTAATTTCTGCTCTCAACCTTGTCTGTGTCAACCTGCATCAGAAAGGAACTATCTGTTGTATGTAAACAAGATGCTATAATCTCGACATCCATCATTTCTCACTCTCAAAATGGAAAAAAAGTTTAGCTTTTATTATCTCTCCACTAATTTACCCTTATTTCAGTTGCTGTTTAACTAAGTACCCGATATGTTAACACTAGACGCACATAAATCACTGCTATGACTTGTGTCTTTGACAATATTAATGAAATTGAGTAATCTTACACCCCACATCCTCTATGGGGAAACCCAGAACACTGTTTCAGAGGTGCATGTTTCACCAGTGGCAGGTGCCGCTGATGTGAGAAAAGTGTTACAGTTCCATGCAGTTAGAGCCCATTCCCCAAGCACCCCAGCCCATCCCAGACCAGCAACTAAATCCTTATTTCACATGTCATGACCAATTAGAGCGATGTTAAATATCAGTGCCACTCGCCTACAGAGAGACATTTGAACATGGCTTACGTGTCGATTTATTCACATTTGATTTATTTGTATCTTGGTCTTTTTAATTTGTTCAAACCAAACCAGGATTTAAACCACAAGTGACTTACATGTGTGTTTTATGCTGACATTTGAGCAATTCAAAATGAAAACTTTGACAGTAGCTTCAAAGATAGTCATTTGTAATTTATTAACTTGTGTGCTGTAATTTTTGCAAAATAGCGTGCCGCTTTTACTTTGATATACAGTAGTCGTCACACCTGATTCCATTTAGTTTTCTTGTTAAAGAGGTTTTCCAAAGTGTGATTAGTAAAGGGAACCACTGAGACAAGCCGTGTGTTTAATGAAGGAATGATTATGTGGTAGCGCTACTTACCTGCAATCAGTGATGTCACTTTCAATGTGGTTAAGGCTCAAAGGGCCTGGGGCCACCGGGGCCACAGGCCCAGACTGAGTCAGCCTATCCTGTGTGTGTTTACATCACCGGTTGCCATGGCAGCCGCTAAGTATCTCACAGATGCATGGGTCAGCAGAAAAACCCCACGTTTTTACCTGATTATTTTACTTCATTATTGCTCCCCGGTTTTCAACCTTAAATAAGGTTACTGAAATAAATAGAGTAATGCAATGTAATTACTGTTTCCTTGGAATCCAGAAGTTCTGTTGGCAAAAGATAATATTTACCTTATTTCTTAATGTTTAAATATGTGCTTGCCTCTTTTCTTTTTAACTCTCCTCAGCTATTGGAACCAGTGGCTTCAGCCCAAGACAAACTCACCAGTTCTCTCCACAGATTTACCCTTCCAAGTAAGGCTTCTTTTATTTTCTTTAAAAAATAAGCAGCATCCAAGTTCATTTGGAGCTCTAATTAGATCCTTCTGCTAGATCGGGGGTTTCAACAGGCTTTATTTTCCTGGATGTCTGCAGCTTGCGCACTCCAAAATCTGTTGTAATTATTATCTTGCAAAAATTTCCTTTGTCATTTATTATTCTTTTGCACTGTATATCAGCTATTCGATGGCTATCTTTCTCACAGCTCGGCTCCGTATTTAAGATTAAGTAGCGGAATCACAAAGAATTTGTCAGTGAGCAAACTTGGTGTTTGCTTTCTGGGGTGAAATATGTTCTCTCCTCTTTCAATCTTTCCTCCTCGCTCACTTTTTCCCCGTTTGTTTCTTTTCTCAAATAGCAGACCATATCCACATATCCTTCCTACCCCTTCATCCCAAAATATGGCTTCGTATGGGCAGTCTCAGTACACCACAGGAATGCAGCAGGCTACAGCTTATGCTAGCTACCCCCAACCTGGTCAGCCCTACGGCATTCCAGCCTATGGTAAGATCTCACCAGGACTGATTGACTCTAGTCCACAACGTAATCATTTGTGATACTTGTATTTGTGAGTCGTGCACTGTATGAAAATGTATATTCGTGTAGTTCAGAATTTCAATAGGTTTTCTAATAAAACTGGACCCTTAAGATAAACTGATTTTTAGGATCTTAGGACAAACCATTGTTTTGCCACAATAATTCTTAGAACTTGGCTGAGTCATTATTTAGTGCCTGCACCATATTTTGTAACTCAGTCAAATAGAATTTGCTTATCATGCTGTTCAAGCAGATCTGAAAGATCACTGATCCAAATTTCAAAACAAAAACCGGTTTCCTTAGGCACCCATAGTGCAGAACACAAAGAACATGGCTAACAAGGTTCTTTATTTGTCCAAAGGCTTTGGAGTGCTTTGACCTCCAAAGACCATCCAATATAAGATGGAATTTTCTGTGTTTGTTTGAGTGATGGCAAACTGCTAACAAACCTGCAGTTGCCTAGAAAATTATGTTGGGTCCAGTTCAATCAAACCATCGGGTAGTTTGACTATCAAACATAGCAAGTGTTCTTTCTAGCATGTTTTTTTTTAATTATTTTTTTTACACAATGCGGGACTGCTTAGCAGTGAGATTGAGTCAATGCATTATGTCAAACTTTTCAACCATTACCTATACTGGTATTTGTCGTCAGTCATCTCATTGTAGAGTGGCGTGACTAGCCGACAGACTGACGGTGTTGCTTCTTTGCCGTGGTGACTGTAATTAAAACCTCAGTGTTGACTGTTGCCTGTGCATCAAACCGATGTGATGTCACTAACTGATTTAGGTCCATTGTGGTCAGGCATAAAGACGGAAGGGGGGCTGAGCCAGTCCCAGTCCCCAGGACAGGCTGGCTTTCTCAGCTACAGCTCTGGGTTCACCACACCCCAGACTGGCCAGGCTCCCTACAGCTACCAGATGCAAGGTGAGCACAGTCTGCCTTCTCTGTTCTACGTGTCGCCCTGCAACCCACCGCGCCTCCAAGCCCCGATTCTTCTCACGCCATCTTCTCTCCTCCTTGGATTTCCACTCGTCTTTGCAGCTTCCACCGCTATCCTCTTTTTGTTTTTTTTTCTGTCTGCCTTACTTTCGAATGTGTTCATTACTTTCATGTTCCCTTCCACCCCCTCCTCACCGTCTTCTCTTCCATCTCCATCCCTCTGATTCTGCCGTTTTATCCACCCTGCTCTCCCCTCTTCTCTTTGGATTGGTGAGGAACTCTCTCGCCATCTCCTTCAAAGAGGAACGGTTGAGGGGAGATGCAGACTGATTCACAACACTCCCTGCTCCCCCCCAACTCCCCCTGCCCCCCCACACCTCCCCCTGCACCCCCCCCCCCCCCCACCACCACCACCACCTCCCTAAACAGATGGCCATGTGCAGAAGCAACAGTCCTCTGTAGACGTTCAGGGGGGCTTCCTCTCCCCTTAAAAAGAATCAACACAGATGGGGGGAAAAAAATAGCAGGCACTTAAAAGAGCACCACTCGTGTTCTGCCGCCCCGACTTTGCTTCTTCTCTCCCTGTGATTGTATTTGTATTTGTTTAAGAAACCGGGCCCACGGTCGATTTATGGCCTTGAGACCGATCAATTCTAAGTTGCGCTCTCTCTCTCTCGCCCGGACTAGTTTATATGTAACTCAGGCAGGCTGCCATGTCTTGTTTTTCCTACAACCCCGTCTTTCATGGTTCGAGAAACGTTCTCTGTTCTTTGGCGGTGAGGCTAGCGCGCTGACGCTAACTGCTAGCCGGGCTTTGTGTTCGCTCCTCCACCGCTTAATGTGTGACAGTAGAAACATCTCCACATGTTGTTGAAAAGCCTCCAGAGCATCTCACAATAAATAACTACAGCCCAGCAGCAGATGTGGCGCGGAGAAGCCTCTCCTCCACGCCTCTTAACCAAATACGCTCGGCCGCAGTCGGAGATCTGCTGCCCCTTCCAGCACTGCTCTGATAGACAAGAAGAGACTCAGAGGGAGTGAGAGAGCAGAGGAAAAGATAGATCGAGGGGAGTTTGTGTATGCGCTTCTTTCCCAGCCGCGGTGGTTTAACTCACGATGACAGTATTATGTGCCCATTCGTCTTCTGAGTATCATGCTATCTCTCTTTAGCTCTCTCTCCCCCTTCCTCTATCCCTGCCTATAGGACGGCGTTAAATGCATTGTAATTGACAGCCGTGTCAGATGACAGATTGACCACTAGCGTTGGCTAGGCCAGAGCTGCACTACAGACCCACCGCCACCATGATCATCACTCTCCGGCCAGCCCCCCTCTCAACACCAGCCTATTGATCCGACCCCCTCCTGCCTAGGGAGCCCAGGCCCCAGGACTGGGTGTCTGTTCAGACCGTAGACCCCCACCTAAATCTGAGACCCCCCCCCCTCCCCCCCCCCCCCCCCACACACTCCCCCCCCTTCTGTCTGTGTCTCTGTCAGTGTCTCTGCCTCCAGCCTGTGTCCAGCTGTCAAGTGGACAACGATTAGATTAATGTTTTTACACTTAGCTTTCATGTCTGATGCCACGGGGCTTTGGAGAGCTGTTGAAGTGGGGATACCCAACTTGACGATAGTAGTCCGGGGGCTCTTGTTAATAGTGCTTGGAACAATTTCTCTAGTAATCTAAGTGAGAAGTACCGTCGTTTTGGATCGTGTGATGTGCAGATATTTGGAGATTTCGGTGTTGAAAGTGATTAGTATGATGTGAGCATTGGATAGACTCTCCTGGCTGCAGTTCTCTGAACAGATGCTAATTAGGTGAATAATTGGGTTGCAGCATTCTGTCCCGGTGGCTGGATGAAGGGCCGAGGAGCTGAAGTCTGTGTGTGTTTTAAAGGAAGCCCATCTGGACTTGATAGCCTATTCCCAAGTGGGGCGTGCAAACTTCTGCTACAAATATTGTGCACTGATGATAGACATACCCCATGGCAAGAGCACTGATCAAGCAGAGCAAATGGACTCCCAATTGGAGGGCCAGAAGGCAGGAGGGAGAGGAGGGAGGGAGGGAGGGATGGAGGTATGGTGTCTGGTCTTGAGTGAGTGAGCTAACTGGAGCAGGACAGGGGGAGGGAGAGAAAACATGCCCCCTGGGGAACCACAAGAGCCCCCCCTCTCCTTGGTCTCAACCCCCAACAGCATGGGCTCATTCTTGCGGGGCTAGCGGGGGTCCCTGTTGCTTTTATGTGGGTCCTCGCTTTCCACAGCGTAACCCTCCAACCCGGAGTGGGAGCTTTTATGACTTTTTGAACTGTGCATTAGGCTAATTTGTTGTCTTTTTTGTATGCGTGTGTGGAGTTTCTTTTTTTTTTTTTTTACTTCCACTCTGTGGGGAACTTTCAGCATTCTCTGAGTCTAACAGAAGGGTTCAAGAAGTCCCCTCGGGGGTTCCGAAAAACAAAATAAAACAGTGTTTGAATGAGAGCCGTTGCCATAGCAGGACTGGCGGAGGGTGGAGAAGGAGAAGCAGGAGGTCTGCTGTGTCTACGTTAGACGGCCGCGAGCTGAGGAAAGCCACTCAAGCAAATGAATGGGAATCTCTGTAATATAGAGCTGCTGTGCTCCGTTTATTAGTCTTCATCCACGATAGCCTCTACATGGCTGGCGAACCACAACTTAGGTCCTCTCCTCCACCTCCAACTCCTCCTTCCACCCCCACCGTTTTTTTCCGGGTGAAAGCTGCTTCCCGTTTGTTACGGTGTGGGAGGGCCCTCGTGATGGGGCCAGTGACCACAAGATGAAAGGATGGCCCCTCTGTTTGTCTCTGGGTAACAAAGGTATAATTACGCCCCCATTTAGGAACAGTAAATGAATCTCCCCTTGGCTGGCTCGGAGGAGGTGGGCAGCCCGCCATGTGCCAGGAGGGATTTTAGAAGATGGCAACGGTACAGTAGCCCTCATTAGTTCTGCCGTCAAAGTCTTGAGAACTTCTGCTGTTTTTTTACAGTTGAAACTCACAGGGGCGAAGAAGCTTGGCACTGTGTCTCTCGAAGCGAGAGCAGGGTATTAGTCTGTGCATTTCCTCTCAGCTATTTCCAAACTGTCACCGTCAACCCACTGAAAACCAGAGGAGCTTTTAACTCTACCAGTGAACTCATTGGAGTCACAGTGGACCACATAGTGGTCACACTCATCACACAGTCATCGCCCCCCCCCCCCCCTCCTTCCCTGCGGAGCTCTCCATCATGTCACGGTGCTGTCTGCGGTCGCTGGCTGTGTGCTGCTCGTCCTGCTGTTCTCTGCTCTGACATGAGAGTACAGGTGGAGCCATGGCGCCCCATCGCCCCCCCTGATCTCCTCTCCTCCTGTCCCTGGCCCTAGAACTCACGTCAAGTACATTATGAAGCCATTAGATGCTATCACCCTGCCTTTAGAAATAATTGAATTAGCCCAGAGGTGCCTCTTTGGAGAAGTGAAAGAGAAGTCAGGCATGCATATTCATTTGGGGCAGGATGTCGGTGTCTCACAACCCCTTCTCCGTCCCCCATCTCCCCCCCAACCCCCCCCTCCTTCCCATTACTCCTCTCCTCCTCTCCCCAGCCCACCTCAACCCCAATACCTCTCTCTGTGCTCCCTCCTTCTTTCGCCTCCCCCCCCCGACCTTCCCCTCCACCCTCCAGTAGTTCACATGCAATACAACAGGTCTTGTGTTCTTCACATTGTGAGGCCTGAAATGGGTGAGAGAGCGCCCCACCCCAACCCCCACCCCTGCTCTCTGTCATTCATCAGACCTGATCCAATCACTGATAAGGATGGAAGTGGGGGAAGATAAGGCTACTGCTTGAGCCTACTCCCCCAGGCCCCCTTGGTTACCTAGCTACCTGAAATATGTGCTCGACCCGTTTATTTTCATATTGTTTTATTTCCACAATATTTTTTGTCTTTATCACCCTTTGCTGAGAATCATCCAGTTGGGAGGCTTCTTTCAGCGGAGAGCAACAGATGTTTCTCACGGCTGTTTCTCGATACTAACCTCATCACCCTAAATTGTGTTGTTTCTACAGGAAGCACATTCACCACCACATCAGGATTGTACGCAGGAAGCAATTCCCTCACAAACTCAACTGGATTCAATAGTACACAACAGGTAGCAGTCCTCTCCCCCTCCTCTTTCTCTCTCTCTCTCTCTGGTATAGTAAATTGACTCAGCTTGAGAACAGTGGTTTACATCAATACAGATACAGATAACTTGTAAACTTTCCCCAGGTTCTTGAAACCCTTTAGATATGACCTATGTATGTTATGTATCATCCATGTCACATGAATCACACATGAATCACTCACAATGTCTCTGCCGTTGTAGACATGGATTATCTGCTTTTCCTAGCACATATGTATTATGCCACAGAAAAGGGAAAAAAAAAACAAGACAGATCGCTGTCCAGATGTAGGATACCAGAGACACATGTTTGCATTTATGTTTTGGAATCTGCACTGTAAAGTAGCAGACACTGGTGCAGGGCATATCTCAGATGACTCTCTCTGTCTCTCTCTCTCTATCTGTACCTACTCTCTCTCTATGTCTCTCTCTCTGTACCTACTCTCTCTCTCTCTCTCTCTATCTGTACCTACTCTCTCTCTGTCTCTCTCTCTCTGTCTGTACCTACTCTCTCTCTCTCCCTAACTCTTCTTCTCTACCTTCTCTATGGGCCTTCTCACCCTTTCTTTTTATTCTACTCTCTCTCCAGGACTACCCCAGCTACCCGGCGTTCGGCCAGGGCCAGTATGCTCAGTATTACAACAGCTCGCCCTACACCTCGCCCTACATGACCAGTAACAACACCAGCCCCACCACCCCCTCCACCACTGCCACCTACACCCTCCAGGAGCCCCCCACAGGCATCACCAGCCAGGCCCTCACAGACCCCACTGCAGGTAGGACAGCCCAGCACACACACACACACGCTAACACCAACACACACACACACGCTAACACCAACACACACACACACAAACCGCACATACAGTGTAGCAGTCTGAATGCAGGTGTCCTATAATATGTTCAATTATAGCTGGGAATCTTGAACAGTGAGGGTATAGATGATATCTTGTTCCATAACCATAAGTGACAGTAATGCATTTGCTGGCCATAGAGCACCCATAAAATAATTCATGAATCAGATAAGATAAAGTGAATTTAAAACAGCCTCCAAGTCCGACCAAAGAGTGCTGCACGTAGAAATATATATCAGTGTTATCAGAGGGGGTTATCAGATTGGGGGGGATTGCCTGCTAATTGTCACATGAACACACAGTATTGCTCCTCCATCGAGTGAAAGCTTTCGCTCCCATTTTTTCAACTTACCTTCCTCCTTTTTTTTCTCTCGCTCCGTCTTCCAGGAGAGTACAGTACCATCCACAGTCCATCAACCCCCATTAAAGATTCAGAATCGGATCGATTGCGCCGGGCCTCGGATGGAAAGTCACGTGGTCGGGGAAGGAGGAACAACAACCCGTCTCCTCCGCCCGACTCCGACCTTGAGGTAGGCTGCGCCCGCTGCCTTGGCGACAGACTGCCTCGCCCTGTCTGACTCTCAAACACTCATCCTGTCACCAACGCCGCACGCTAGCACTTGTTCTACGTGGATTCAAATACCGCACTTGATTATTTATATTAGATTAGAACCTGCTTGTCTCTGCTTACAGCCTCTGAAACGTCATTGTCAGTATTAAAAGTTGATATTTTGTGTGCGCTCATTTACTTAGCTACAGTACATGCAGTGTTAATAATATACGTGTTTTGGATGACCAGTACAAAAGCGATTCGCCCCAAAATATTTGTCTCATGCTTAACAACAGTACTGTGACACCTTACCGTATAAAACACATGTACAAATATCAAATAGCAGCCAGATATCAATACAGGCCCTTAATGATTATGGGCTTTTCATTAATATGATATTAATTTCTAAGAGGTTAATAGCACCCATTATGGCTGTGACATCATGGCATGTTAACATATCTAGTTAATTAGTTTGTCACTATCGATTGTTCTAATGTAAAGGGTAAGGGAGTGGCTGGTGTGCGGTGTGGCGGGGGGGAGGGAGGAGGGCTGCGGTGACCAGCCCCAGCAAATGGATGTGGGTCCTGGTGGCCCCTCACGTCCACCCTGCGGACCCTAGGACCAGGGGGGGGATCACCTTGCAGCCGACAGAGTGCCCCATTGATTTTACCTCTCATCTCTCTGTTTATCCCTCCTTCCCTCTCCACCTCCGCCCCCCCCTCCTCCACCTCCTCCCCCTCCTCCACCTCCTCCCCCCGCTCCTTCTCTTATCCAGCGAGTTTTCATCTGGGACCTGGATGAAACAATCATCGTTTTCCATTCCTTGCTCACGGGGTCTTACGCCAACAGATATGGACGGGTGAGTGACATCAGACTGTGTCAGTAGGCAGGCTCTTTATCAGCCAACACGACCAGGCGGACGTCTGTGGGGGATTGGAAAACAGACAGAGACAAAGAGGAATGGTTTGCAGTGTGAGGCCATGAGCTGTTAGCGGAGAGATGAAGCGGAACTCAATGTACAGATAATTGTTTCTTTTTTTAATAGGCCCAATGAGGCCTGGCAAGTATCTGGCTTCTAGTGCAGCTGTCGGACATATCCATGGCTGCTGTGGGCCAGGCTGATAGGCCACACAACAGTTGCACTCTGGATGTCTATTGACACATCTTAAGTGTTCTTTTCTCCTTCAGAAATGCCACATTGTTAGTTTAATGAAGTGCTTCTCAATCCGGCGCATTCAGGCTTCCATTTCCCCCGAGAACGGGGCAAGGGTGCGAGCACTAAACGTAATTAACTGAAACTGGCGGGAGGACTTAGATTTATCCTTACTCTGATCTTGATTAGGATTTAGCAGGATAGCGTGTTTAATTATCATCAACAATGGTTTGTACTTATTTATGAGCAAAACTCAACTTTATTGAAAAAGTTGTTGAGAATGTATGCCAGATAGCATGATACTGTACTGGAGGCACATTTGAAGAAAATATAACTTTTCTAGGTCACTGTGTTTGTTGTTTCATATAAATCAGCCTCTCTAAATTTAAACTTTCCAAACAAACAATTGGGGGAAAAATGGCAATCTCCTATTCTCATGGCCGCTGTGATGTCATAAGGTTTTATATAACTAGCAATACATGCATTAAGTAACTTCCCAATGTATAAGAATTTCTGATGATAATTTCGCACAACATTATGAGACAGAATTATTGCATTCATGGTCTGTATTTCACATTTCTCAGAAACGAGTGGTCTTGACTTTATTTTGTCTAAGAGCACAAATTCCTATCCTCTTAGTTGTTTTTCGGCCGAGGGACTTTCCTCTTTTTGATGTAGAAAATGACATATTGGTTCTCGTATGTCAGAGAGCTTAGCATCTGCAGCCCCTGCTCTGCGCCTTTGTTCTGGTGTGACGGGGTGTTTGATGGGGGCACTGTTTTGTTTTTGGGGTGAGAGAGTGCTGCCCCGCGACCCTCCACTGTTTATTTACTTTATCCTCAGCCGTGCATGCTGGGTAAAGAGAGCGGCTTAGAGAGCTGCAGTTCCGAGACGAGGGCCTCTTCAGACTCTCAGCACACACACACACACACACATACCGTACACACACATACCATACACACACATACCGCACACACACACACGTAACACACAATCACACACACGCACACATACCACACGCACACATACCACACACATAACACACACACACACTGTGTCTCCGGCGTGCCCCTCTGAAACAGGAAACACTCCTGATTCCATAAGGACCCACTCTTAGTCTTCATATGGGACGTGACAACTAGCATGTTTCTGCTCTCGTTTCCACTCACTCCTTCTATCACTCCCTTTGTATTTCTTAGTGTTTCTCTATACCGAGCTCCCGGTCTGTTTCTCTGTCTCCATCCCTCCTCCCGTGTCTCAACCGCTCTCTCTGTCTCGCAAACTCGAACCTGCTGACACAACTATTCCAAGTTGTTATTATTATCGTCATCATCCAATCTCACTGAAAGGGAGCAGTGATCACAACCCTCCACCACAGACGCCCCCCCCCCCCCCCCTTCACTCCAGAGACTATCACAAGCACCCATCTGGAAACTAAGAGTGTCTCGGTGAACGAGGCGGGGCAGATCTCTCTGGAAGCCCTCCCTGCCCCACCTAACCCCTGTCCCACAAGTCCCCTCATATCAGCAGAAACACACAAGTTACAAAACACAAAATGTTTCCCCTCTTAGCCGTGGAGCGCTGTTCCCTGTGAATAGAGCACACCGACACACACACACTTTGCATACACTCACATGCGTACGAACACACACACACCCATACACACACACACACACACACACTCACACGCTGCTGTGCTTATCAGTTCTCCTAATTGGCATCAAGGCAGCCCTCCCCCATAAAGCTGATGGCTGAGGCCAGCTGTGCTACTATTGGGCTGACGGACTAAAGCTTTAGAGGGCTGGGGAGGGGTGAGGGGGCGAGGGGGGACTTGGCGCCCTTGTGGATGGCACTGACACTCAGGGACAGGTGCTGCGGTGACAGCAGCAGCCCTTTGCCCTTCTGGCCTGCTTGTATTCTTAACTCCCTCTCTGACTGATTGTGTGGATGTAATTGTGCAGCTCTGGGCAGGATCTCCCAGCTCCAGAGGATAGTACTCTGCTCACACTGCCCTTTCCCACCAACTCTCCCCCGTTCGCTAAATCACTTGAACTATGCCAGAGGTCTATTGCCGTGGTGGGGGGCTAATTATTTCTGATGAATTCTGACTGAAAGATTGATTCAAACTGGGGGGTGGGGATGGGGGTTAAGGGCAATCTCCACTCCCCCCGTGAGTAGAGATTGAGTTCTACTTGTGTGGTTTGTCTTCTGTCATTTTAGTGAAAACACAGGCATTGTGGAGTGTGACAGGTAATCAGTAGATAGCTCAGGTGTGTCTCCAGCTGGTTTACGTTTGTAATCCCCTCTCTGGCCCCCAGTCTTGCCTGATGAAGCATTAACTCCCCTCCACGCACACACACACACACACACAGGCCTACACATGCACACACACACATTCATAGATGAATATGCACCCACACATACAAAACACAAACATTCGCATCCATATGCACACACACACACACACACTCCTGCCCACGCTCCCACACACTCTCCCACACCCACTCTCACACACACACACACACACACACACACTCTCCCACACCCACTCTCACACACACACACACACACACACACACACACACACACACTCTCCCACACCCACTCTCACACACACACACACACACACTCTCACACACACACACACACACACACACACACACACTCTCCCACAGTCCACTCTCCCTTACTCCCTGTCAAAACAATACGATGATTAAAAGATTAGATAAGAAGACTTTATTAATTTCAACTTTAATGAGAAATTCCAAATAAAAAAGCACAGGGTTATAATAAATACATTTATTTAAGTTTCACGTTTCCTTTTTAACCAAGCTTAGGAATAATAAGGGACTTATGTGTCCTCAGGTGTACTGTAGGAAATAGCAAAAAGAAATGTCAAAGAAGCCGTCCTTCCAAATATACTGTTGAGTGTGCCCTCTCGAGCTGTGTTCGGATATGATGTTTGCATCAGATGCCAAAGTTGCAGACATGTCTGTTTGAGACAGGAATAGATGTACTTATTGTTGGTGTGTCCAGAGATGTGCCCGCTCATTGTCTGGCTGGACAGGGGAAAAGCACCCAGTCACAGGTTCATTAACTATTTAGCGTTCAGTTAACTCTTCTCCCCGTATTATCTTACACACAGACATCCCACGCAGTATCAGCATTACAGACGCTATCGCATTACTGACAGACAAAAGAACGCAATTTAAAGAAAAATTGCAAATGTCTTTAAATGTGGAGATCACCAATATTCAGTGAAGCTAAGTGACATGGATGAAACTAAATTGTGTTTTTTTATTTATTATTATTATCAATTTAAGATTAAGGAAACACTTCAGTAATGTCATGGAAGTTGTTGCTGTTCCTCACATCACCTTGTATGTGGTTGGGTGATGCCTCAACACAAATATGCGTAGAATGGAGTATTTACGATTGGACTGTGACCCCCAACTCTTCTAAATCCACCCCCCTCCCTTCTAAGACCAGTCAAGCTTTTACTGCA
The DNA here is from genome assembly GCF_038355195.1 of Osmerus mordax. NCBI lineage: Eukaryota > Metazoa > Chordata > Actinopteri > Osmeriformes > Osmeridae > Osmerus > Osmerus mordax. Next base: position 14,091,848 of record NC_090064.1, read on the forward strand.
TTCATTAAACTGTGGCATCTCTGATGGCTATTCTGGTCTCTTTCTGGGGCTTGTAAACAAAAGCTGAAACTTTCTTTCAAGTCTCGCTAATGTCGTCTTTTACGGGGGCTGTGTGCTGTGGTATTTAAGAGCATTCCTTAAGTGTAAAAGCATTGTTAACTGACTGATGTACAAATGACAAGCCATGTACCATCCCACTAATGATCCCTACCAGGGTGTCGCTAGAAAAGCGAAGCTAGTGTGGATTATCTGTGGATAGTGCGGTTTGTTCCTTTTGTTTAGTTGTTGTTCTCTGTGTGTGTTGCTGTTGTGTAACCCGTGTTGCCTGTGTTTCCAGGACCCTCCCACGTCTGTGTCACTGGGCCTGAGGATGGAGGAGATGATCTTCAACCTGGCCGACACACACTTATTCTTCAACGACTTGGAGGTAAAGTAGTGTTTCCATGTTACGCACTTCACAAACCTCTAATCTCTCCCAATCTCTCTCTTTCTGTAATGCACACATACTACCAGTAACCTATAGTGCGGACATTGTCTCCCTGTCTTTCCAGTCCCAAAAAACACCATCCCCCCCTCCTCCCCTCTCTCCTCCTCTCCCTCACAGTGATGACTTTAGCAGTGTGTTTTTCTTTGCCATAATATTTAAGAGCCGGCCCAAGAAGTTAGATAAGTCACAACAGGAGTGTCTACATTACATTACTAGCGAGAGCAGTCCATTAAAGTTTCAGCTAGAGCATCAACATACCATTTCATAGCAGGGAGCCGATTTCTCAGTTACCAGTCCCATAGTCGAGAGGCATTACCTCGGAGCCCAAGGGACCCGATGAATTTTACATGCGCTGTCAGTCTCTGCCGTCGGCAGGTCGCCTGGCCCTGCCCCCCCCCCTCCCCCCATCTCCCATCAGCCACTGCTGCAATTTGTCAGGCTCTAGTGTTTCTGCACGCCGCTCTGTCTGTCTGCGTGTCATGCTGTGTGCTTGGTGTCGCTGTCCAACGCCACAGAACCCTCCGTCACGGCATGAAATCGCCACTGCCCTCCTCCCCCTCCCCTCCTCCTCTCCCTTCTACCCACCTCTCAACTCGACCCCCTCCCCATGGACGTTCAGTTTCAAATCTGCCCCTGGGGCATGAAGATGGAGGGAGTGTGTGTGGTGTGGTGTGTGTGTGGGGGTGGGTGTGGGGGTGTGTGTGGGCGGGGGGTGTAGTGGGCTCTTTGGTGTCTGAGTTTCTGTTCCATCTGGGAGGGAGGTGGACTATAGCCCAGTGGGGGATAGGAGCCTGATGGACCTGCCTAACACACACACACACACATCTGCACACATGTACACATGTACACGCAGATACCTACAGAACCTACACGCTTAGCTATTCATATCCAGCCTGATTTTTAAACAAGCGAAAGGTCATCTCCCACAGCTTCTCTATCTCCTTCTACCTCTCTTTTTTCTTGCCCTAATTTTCTCCCTCTCTCTCTCTCTCTCTCTCTCTCTCTCTCTCTCTCTCTCTCTCTCTCTCTCTCTCTCTCTCTCTCTCTCTCTCTCTCCCCCTGTGAATATGACACCCCTGCCCCAATGCTTTTCCTCAGTGTCCTGCCTCAGTCTGACCTCGCAGGAGAGGAAATGTTTTGTTTGATACTTATGTGTGAAGAGAGCTGCGGCGAGGCTGCCAACTCTCTTTACTCACCGCCATGTTCTGCTGCTCAGGATGACCAGGGATAGAGGGAGGGGGGGGGGGGGGCAGAAGAAGATACAGAGATGAAGAGTGAGAGGGAGAGAGACAGGGAGGGGGGGACAGAGAGAAAGAGGGAGAGAAAATGTTAGCACTCCCCTAGACAGACGAGTGACTGAGAGATTCCCAAGCGCAGTCATCGTGATCAAAGTTAATTGGCTGCAATTGACGGGTTAAATATTTCCTCATGCTCTCTCCTGTGTGGAGTCTAGCACGCTGCACTTTATTTAATAGATGTACCCCAATCATTTGAAAAATGGCAGTTTGTGACAAAGCTTAAATGTGGTTTTGCTCAACATCTGTCCTGTGTTTTGATTTCTTTTCATGTGTGATGAAACTGCTCACAGATGAATTGGCAGTTCAGGCTGCATATAAAATTATTCAAACGTGCAATGCATATTTTTCTTCTGCTCTATCTCAGCAACGGAATTATTACATTTAGTTTTGACACTTGAAAGCCCATACGTTTTTTCCATTTAAAACTAGAATAGCATCCAGACTAAAATAGCAATCTGTGGCCGCTAGCAAAAAGGGATTTTTACACTTTCCAATGAGGGAGACCTCAACCCCCTCCAAAAAATCACAGTTTGCTAAATCGCAGTTTGCTAACTCGCAGTTAGCTAAATCGCAGTTTGCTAACTCGCAGTTTGCTAAATCGCAGTTTTTTTAATCGCAGTTTGCTAAATCGCAGTTTGCTAACTCGCAGTTTGCTAACTCGCAGTTTGCTTACTCGCAGTTTGCTAAATCGCAGTTTGCTAACTCGCAGTTTGCTAACTCGCAGTTTGCTAAATCGCGGTTTGCTAACTCGCGGTTTGCTAAATCGCAGTTTGCTAACTCGCAGTTTGCTAACTCGCAGTTTGCTAAATCGCAGTTTTCTAAATTGCAGTTTGCTAAATCGCAGTTTGCTAACTAGCAGTTTGCTAAATCGCAGTTTTCTAAATCGCAGTTTGCTAAATCGCAGTTTGCTAAATCGCAGTTTGCTAAATCGCAGTTTGCTAAATCGCCCTCTCAATTAGGGCCAATGACATGGTCCTGCAGGTCCATTCCCCTCCTGTCCAGCCTGCCTCTCCTCGTCTCTGCTAGGATGTTATTATGCGAGCAGGAGCTCTGGGAGGGCGACCTGGGAGTTCTCAGTCAAGCCTGACTAGTTGTGTTTCCTCTCTGCTGATTTACAGTCCTCCATTTAAAATAGAGCTAAATAGAGTCCAAACTATAAATACCAGTCCAGCAGCAGTTATGTATTTAAGCATGTGCAGAAATGCATATGGTCCATCTAATTTAGTCAAAGCCATAAAGGGAGACCCCCAGAGGCTGTGCAGAAACACAGGTGCAGAGTTAGTGGCCTTATGGTGTGTGTGGGTGTGTGTGTGTATGCGTGTGTGTGTGTGTGTGTGTGTGTATGTGTGTGTGTGTGCGCCATCGAATAAGTCAGTGTAGAAATTTCGAGTGCATTAAATACAGTCTGTTCCTCTTCACTACTTGGCAGTGCACACTGTCCTTGACATGTTTGCTCCTCTAAGGTTGGGATTTCTATCATTCAATTCAAGACTACCAAACATTTCACACAGTCCGGGGCTGTCGCTGAAGTCTCAAAACGTGGCAGTCGTATGTGATGGTCTGCCGTGTGTGTGTGTGTGTGTGTGTGTGTGTATGTTGGTCCGTGTTGATAGAGCTAGTGAGTGACGATTCAGAAGAAAGTCATAAAAAGAAAGAGGGCATGCTGAAGGGGTCAACAGGGATCAGTTTCACCCCCCACCCTCTCTCTCTCTTCCCTCTATCTCTCTCTCTCTCTATCTCTCTCTTCCCTCTCTATCTCTCCCCTCTCTCTCTTCCCTCTATCTCTCTCTCTCTCTATCTCTCTCTTCCCTCTCTATCTCTCTCTTCCCTCTCTATCTCTCCCCTCTCTCTCTTCCCTCTATCTCTCTCTCTATCTCTCTCTTCCCTCTCTATCTCTCTCTCTCTTTCTCTCTATCTCTATCTTCCCTCTCTATCTCTATCTCTCCTCTCTCTCTCTCTCTCTCTCTCTCTCTCTCTCTCTCTCTCTCTCTCTCTCTCTCTCTCTCTCTCTCTCTCTCTCTCTCTCTCTCTCTCTTTCATTATCTCCCTCTCTCTATTCCTCTCTCTCTTCCTCTCTCTCTCTCTCTCCCTCCCTCTCTCTCTCTCTCTCTCCCTCCCTCTCTCTCTCTCTCTCTCTCTCTCTCTCTTCTTCGTTCTCTCTGAAGACACGCTGAGCCTCACCAAGAGACCTACTCTCTCTTATCTCCTCCATGCATGACAGGAAGAGGAAACCTATCTATTGATCACTAAACAATCCATTCCCCATTCTCTTTAATTAAACTAGATCAGAGATGTACAGACGGTTTCCATGATATAAAATGCTGTGCCATGAACAGGATGTATTACTAAAGCGATTGAAAGCAACCTGATCTGATATTGATTGGTAGTCCTGTGTATTCATTCCATGCTCTTTTGCCTGTCAGAAAAAGCGATATATTCCAACAGTTATTTTTAAGTCAAGAAAGATATGCACAGTAGGGAAGACATTAGAGCCTACTACCTCTACCGAATTCACCTCACAACATAATACAAAATCAATAATCCAGATGAGATCCTTTATAAATTAATATTATTTATGAATATTTGAGTGAGGTAAATAAAGAATAACAGCAGGCCATTTAGTGGTGAATACCTTATTTGCAGTTTATCATGTTACAGTAAAGACAAAAATCTCTATATATATATATATATATACTGTATATTCTTTTTTTTTAAACGCTCCTTTCGAAACGGCCAACCAAAGCAAATCCCTGTTTTCATCCATCATTTGTGCGTTTGCTCCAGTGTCGTAACGTTGACACCCAGAGCTAATGAATGGTCTGTGGAGATGGCGATAATGAAACCCTGGGAGACTGCGTGCGGCTCGGAGAGTGACAGCTCTGCTGTGACCCGGGGAGTGGGTTTACAGTAGGACCAACTCCAGGGCCCCCACGCTAACGCCTAGCAGGATGTGGGAACCAGGGGCCTCTCTCGGCCCGGCCTAGCCCCCTGTGCTCCCCTCTCAGCAGGGTGCGAGGGCTGCCGTCTCCCCCCTTCCCTGGGTGAGAAAACAACACTCCCCGTCTGGAGGATAAAGGGCATGGGGGCAAACCACTCTCAGGGCTGGAGAGGGAGAGGGAGAGAGAGGGAGAGGCAGAGAGAGAGAGGGAGAGAGAGAGAGGCAGAGAGAGGGAGAGGGAGGGAGAGGCAGAGAGAGAGAGAGAGAGAGAGGGAGAGAGAGGGAGAGAGAGAGAGAGAGAGAGAGGCAGAGAGGGAGAGAGGGAGAGAGAGAGAGAGGCCTCCACAAGTGGGAACATTTTAAATTAGCCCAGCGATACCTCCACGCTGTGCAACACACACAGAGTACACACACGCCTACACAGACTGTGCCCGCACACACGTACACAGAACGACACGCTAACTCACGCACACACACACACACATACCTGTGGAGCAACCCTGTGACACTGCCTGCACGCTGCCTTTTATAGCTCCCAGACCTCCGTCTCAGAGTTGAGCCCTCCTCTGTCACTCTAACCCAGAGGCAGGCTGTTAATGAGAGATGCTATGAAACGCACTGTTAGCTTCACCTAGCCGCTGGAAGCACTCCCCGAGCTTCTCTCTGGAGCCATTTTGTGAGGTTTTTATATCCCGTGCTGTTGTGAACAAGACTCAGAGCCAGCCTCCCTCTCTCTCCGTGCCACGCCGAGCCGACGCTGTTTTGATTCCGTTGCAGAAATACGTCCAAATAACGGGAACTTTTCTCTCCCTTCTCCTTCTGTTTTCTCTCTCCTCTTTAGTCGCTTTTAAGCTGAAGCAAACTGCTGAGAGATGTCTTTTTTCTTCTTCTTTTTTCAGGCTAGGTTTTTTTTACCAGACTTGTTTCCTGTGGTTGTGACAGGAGGTGCAGACGTGCCTTCATGCCTGTCTTTGTGGTCGGCCCGTCCCCTGACGGCACTACTGATGTGTTTTGGAAAAACTAAAGAGAGAAAGTGGAGGTTTCAATGCTGGCCTGTCTATCTTCTCTCAACGAGCTCCCCTATCCTGCCTCCCTCCAACTCATAGGGTTCGACCTACAAATAGGGGTTGAGGGGATGTGGAAAATGTGGCATTACTAACCGTCTGATAACAAATGATGGTATTTAAGAATACATTCCGGGTCCAGTGGTTGAGAGTGAGATAGCGCACCTGCCTGTATGGGTGTTTGAGTGGGAGGGGAAAAAGAAAGTTCAAGCGGGCTTTGTAATGACGTTTTACCTTTGGTTCTATAAACAGATAATGCAAAGATATTCATCAGTCTGGTCGTGTCTGCTTCTATAGGTTTGACTGAAGACTTACAGAAACATAGACGGGAAGGCAGCCAAGTATGTTTCTTTTCGAGAAAGTCCATCGACATAATTACAGTATGGTTAAATAACACTTTGGGAACCTTTCATATCTACTTGGGCGTTGTGGTTCAAAGAGCTCCCCTTTAATCAGCAGTGATCTATGTATTCTCTCAGGCACCTTTTTGAAATGTGTGTCTTTGAGTTGGTAAGAAAGGTTCTCACCCTCACTCTAGCTTGTCTCTGTTGCTCATTCTTCCTTTTCTCTCTCGTGTGATTGAGTGTAAAGCCAGCATTTGGATATGTGCCTGTGCTTTGTTTGTTCGGGCTGTTTGAATTCCGCGACTGTTCAAGCACAGATTGTGGATCGGAACGAAGTGGGTTCGAAGAACCCTTCTTTGTTCCTCACATCCTGTGACCGACCCCCAGGTGAAACCCCCGCCTCCTCTCCTCACCCCCCCCAGCACAGGGTACCTGTGGTGGGAACGGATTGGGGAGTTGCGGGGGTCACGGACTGTACCCCCCCCCACCCCCCCTTCCTCTCCCAGATAGGGGGATGACAGAGCCTGACAGGGAAGTGCCAGCATTGAGAACCTGCGAACCGTGGATGGGCCTTTTTCACATGGAATTAGCTTGTAGGGCCACAAGGAATGCTCGGCTGTTATCGCCCTCGCTGTGGTTTTGTTTCCCCCGACAGCTCACATGGAGAGGCAGATAGACTCAGCTCTGAGTGAGGAAGAGAAAGAGGGGAGACTGATTGAGGGAGGGAGAGAGAGAGGGAGGATATAGAGAGAAACAGAGACAGAGAGTAATGTCCTCTATGAAAAGTGATTCGGAGGAAAATGTCAAGATTATGCGTAAAGGCAGGGAAGATGCTAGAATCAAATAAAAAGAGTAAAAGGATGTGCTCAGAGAAAGAATTGAGGCATGAGATTTTTGCCATAGTGAAGCTCTCATTCTAATCTTAATGCTCTCTCTTTCTCTCTGTCTCTCTATTTCTCTCTCTCTCTCTGTCTCTCTCTGTCTCTCTCTGTCTCTCTATTTCTCTCTCTGTCTCTCTCTGTCTCTCTATTTCTCTCTCTGTCTCTCTCTGTCTCTCTCACTCTCTCGCCAGCCTACAGGAAGAGCCAGGCCGTCACTGCTGATTGCTTAATGACAGATGCCAGGGGAACAAAGAGGGCTCTGATAGCTTCCTCTCAAATGAATAGGTTTCAGCAGGCCTGTGAAGGGGGGAAGGGGGGGAGGGGGGCACAGAGGAGGGAGGCAGGGGAGGAGGATGGAAAGGCAGAATGATAGAGAGATAGAGCCTGGGTGATTTGAAAGGTGTTCATAATCTAGTTTAGTCACCCTACTCCTTGCCTTCCTCTCCCGATTTCACACAGTGGTCTCTTCTCTTTCGTTGGAGCATTTTTTCTCACTTCACTTCCTCTCAACTGAAGGACAAAGGAGCATCAGACAGTTTAATGAACAGCAGGGAGGGGGGCGGGGGGGGGGGGTTGTGTGATGAATTAAACAGACAAAGTGTTTGCGTAAGGCGTAATTATGTATGGATCCTAGTGGCTGGTCTCCTCTCGTACAGTAGGAACATCTGGTTCGGGTTAGTGGTGATTGTAGGTTCTTGTGAGGATCGCTGCTTGGTGCAGGGAGAACAGGGGCATTTAAAGCTGCAATAGGTCATATTATTAAATGATTATTAAATGAATTCAAATATGAGAAACAGCGCATCCATGTCTGGTCTGAACTTCTGCACTTTTCTCCAGCTCCAGTTTGATTGACGGTGGTTTCACAAAATAAGCCAAATAGGAAGGCACACCTCGTCGAAAGGCGATTGGCTGGAACAGGATTGCTGGAACATAATTGTCTGGAAAGTAGCAGACTGCTCCAAATGTATAAATTGACATTCCACTGGCACTGAGCTGTCTGAGTTGCTAAAGAACCCTCAGAGGGCCTCATTAGCTTACACAACATGTTTATAAAAGACAAAATGCCACCATGTCTCAGCGGAATACCATTGGTTTGTACTTCATGGTACAATACCATTCCAGTTTTGACATTCCAGGTTTCTGTACATGAACTATGTGACAGATTAAGTTTATATCAATAATACACTGTGTCTGGGCTGTCCTCTTAAGTTTCTGTTGGGGAAAACAGGCACTTCGGTTACTATCCATCTCTCCCTGACTCCCGTCTGTCCAGTTGTTCTCCCTGCTACAGCCCCGCTCCCCCCCCCCCCCCCAGTACGGCTACAGTACCCTGGGCCCTGAACCTGCCCCGTCCCTGGTTGTTAGTCTCTGTGGTGTTTACGAGTCCTTAAGATGTGCCTGCTAATGAGTGTGTGAGAGTTACTGTAGACATTACCCACAGCCACCTCCCCTGTGAAAGCTCCAGAGCTTCCAGGTAGAGCGGGAGCAGGGGTTTATGTCAGCCCCAGCTGGAAGCAGTAATGGTGGGGAGAGGGGAAGGGCCTGTGCACCCCCCCCCCCCCCCCCGTCATCCTGGGGGTCCCGCGCCCCACAACACAACTGTTAATTGTGTGTCGTAATAACCAGCAAATTAAAAAGGCTATGTAAACATGGTGCAGCTTCCAGCAGGCAAAGAGAAGAAAGACGTCTGGAAAAGACACATGTATTCTCATACGCACACACACATACTGAGAAACACACTCTCATACACACACACACACACAGACCAAAAACAGCAGCTGGGGCTTCTCCTGCGTTGCACAGGCACTCGCAGGTGTTCGCTCATGTTCTGGACTCCTAAAACCTAGCATAACAATGATTTAATCCTCAGTGTTTAATTCAATAACCATGACACATGCCTTCATCACCCGTGGTCTCTCCTCTCAGTCATGAAACGCATTAGTCCTCATTACCAAGATACATCCACGCCACGTCCTTGTTTGAGTTATGTTTGGGTGTCAGCCCTGGCACCCAACAGCCACCACATACCTGGCTAATTAGCCACCTGAAGCATATTGTTCTCTGATATCCGTGTTGATCCGTGCTAGCTGTCAGAGCGTGAAAGAAACAGACATCACAATGGCTGAACAAACACGAAGCACCATTGTTGCACAACAAGGTGCGGAGAGACAGCGTACAATTAGACTGTGATGGACTAAATGAGAGGGCTGAATAGAACTATAACTCACTCAAAGAGGTGCCAGGGGCTTTTTCAGTCGACTGATTGGCTCTGCCTCATCGTGAGGTAATTGGTAGATAATGGAGGCATTCCGCTGATTTACAGCAGAAAGGGAGCGCTGAATGGTGGTTGCTGTGAGGCGGTAAACTCCGGGCTCCTTTTCTGTTGTCCCAAACAAACGGACACGCCTCCACACATTAGAAGGAATTAAATAAGCCCCTCCCCTTTGTCATTGTAGTTTCGATTGAGTCAAGGTGTTTGATGTTTAAGTTTTTTTTTTGGTGGGGACAGGTTTTGAGAGCGCACGGAGAACGTACATTATATGCTGTCGAGTCGGTAACATTCTGTCCTGGCGCTCATCTAGAAAATGATTACGCAGACATCTCTAGGAGGCCCCACACCATGTCTACAACTGGCCGTTCATCTTCTAGAACTCAAACGCGCCTCAGAGTTTTCTCCATGTGAGGTTACTCTCCCGCTCTTCCATCCTCCCCCTCTCCCTGCTCCCTTCTCAACCCCTTCACCCCTTTATCGGGGCGCTGGTGCCTCGGAGAGGAAGGGGGTCACGGGGTCAAAGTCTTTTCCTCTTTGGATCTCAGGGCTTGCTGGGAGAGACTTGGCGAGAGAATGGCTGCATTAGAGCAGGGGTCGGGGGTCAAGATTTTAATTCTGTTAAAGAACAGCTGGTTTGAGTTTCTCCTCACGTCTCTCTCCCCTCCCTTTCCCCACAAATCCAGGGAGATGAAAAATTTGTTCAGAGGGGAACCAGTAAAATAAAAAAGGTTTACGGTCAAAAGCCCTTACCCTTACCCTGCTCCAGCATTAGACAGGAATGCAATAACGTCAGCATTTGGCCCTGTTCAGATTGACTTAAAACAAGGAAGTCCTTTCTGTGTTTGGGTGTCTTAACAGCCGGATGGAACTTAATTAAAAAGCTTAAAAAAGCGGGAAAGTTTTTTCATTCTATAAACCAGAGGTATGTTCTCCCTCAAGTTTCAACCTCCAGGAGAAATTGTTTAATAAAATTTCAAATAGGTGTGGAGTTAACCTTTTCACCAGTTATGCAACACAATTGAATTTACGCCCCTATGGATAAATCCTCTTAAGTGATTTCAGGTACAGAATACTACCTTTGTTATTTCTTGTGTATTAAAAGCTTAAAAGGGACCAGGGATAAAATTCTGCTGATAATCATTATAACTCTTCGAATTGCTTTTAAAAATGTCTTGGAGCGGACTCCCAAGTCCTCCGTCATACTGTGATGTATGTGTTTCTATTTTCCACCCACTTTCACATTTCCGCAGACACTCCAGGCCTTAGCAGGGCAGCAGCCAGCAGTTTGTGTGCCTGTTTGCCAGCCCCTCTGTGCCTTGGCTCTTGTGAAATGTGTTGATATGAATCCTGGAGCAAGACTCCCTCACATTTAGTACTCACTAAGGGGGAGGAGAAGAGAGAGAGAAGGAGAGGAAGGGGGAGGAGGAGGAGGGGGGAGGCACTCCTATAAATGGAAAACTAATAACAGATTTTCAGTCTGCTTTCTCCTGCGCTGCCTGCCTAGCCCTGGGGCTGTGTTGGTGTGTGGCGCAGCAGCAATCAGAGGTCATAATTTCATTGGCGGTTAGCATCAGGTTCAATTTTTCTAGTAGGTTACATTTACCAGAAAGTCTGGATTGTGTTACCATGTACCGGCCGAATCAGCCGAGAGCTGCAGAAACCCTCAGCCTCTCCAAGACGAGCCAGGGACCCAAAAGAGAAAAGGCTTGCACACACACACACACACACACATATGTACATAGCCCACACCCTCCTCCAAAACATCACACTTACACCCTCCCTCTTCAAAAACACCATGGCTATCTCTTTGTCCATACAGCTGGTCTTAGTGCTTTCAGAAGTCTCTCCCTCACTAGCCACCCGTTCAGATTCCCACCCGATGACTGTGTGCTGCTGGATTGGGCTTAATTGGTTGTGTCTGAGGATGTGCTCATCTTGAGACCCCCCTAGTGGCAGAGACTGGCCCACAGGGTCCAGCGCCCGTGATCAGGACGTTTATTTTTGTTAGGACGAAACGGGTGGAGTGCTGATTTGAGGGATGGACTGAGAGAGAGAGACAGAGAGAGAGACAGAGAGAGAGACAGAGAGAGACAGAGAGAGACAGAGAGAGACAGAGAGAGAGACAGAGAGAGAGACAGAGAGAGAAACAGAGAGAGAGACAGAGAGAGAGACAGAGAGAGAAACAGAGAGAGAAACAGAGAGAGAGACAGAGAGAGAGACAGAGAGAGAAACAGAGAGAGAAACAGAGAGAGAAACAGAGAGAGAGACAGAGAGAGAGACAGAGAGAGAAACAGAGAGAGAGACAGAGAGAGAGACAGAGAGAGAGACAGAAAGAGAGACAGAGAGACAGAGAGAGACAGAGAGAGAGACAGAGAGAGAGACAGAGAGAGAAACAGAGAGAGAAACAGAGAGAGAGACAGAGAGAGAGACAGAGAGAGAAACAGAGAGAGAAACAGAGAGAGAGACAGAGAGAGAGACAGAGAGAGAGACAGAGAGAGAAACAGAGAGAGAGACAGAGAGAGAGACAGAGAGAGAGACAGAAAGAGAGACAGAGAGACAGAGAGAGAGAGAGAGAGGCAGAGAGAGAGAGGCAGAGAGAGAGAGGCAGAGAGAGAGAGAGAGTGAACGAATGAGATTGCCAAAACAAATTTCTCACGAAATTAGACATGTTTTTTTATTTTTTTATGTTTTTAATGAGATGATCTTAGCATAAAATGAGTAGCTATCCTTCCGTTGTGAAATATATCTCATTGGGTCCACCTTAACTTGAAGGGTTTCTTCTGTTTGTTTCTAGGAATGTGACCAGGTCCATATTGATGATGTGTCCTCCGATGACAATGGCCAGGATCTCAGGTAGCTACAGTTTCCATCTCCTCAACACTCTGGAATACTCTGGAGTACTGGAATACTACCTTCTCTGGAATTTACTATACAGCAGAATCACAACCATTTAGCTAACAGGCCTGTGCCCTCTTTCTTTTCTCTCCCTCTCCCTGATCTCTTTTTCTCTTCTCCATCTCTTTTTTTCTCGTCATTGTCTCAATGCCCAGTACGTATAACTTTGGCTCGGATGGCTTCCACGCGGCAGCAACCAGTGCCAACCTGTGCCTAGCCACGGGTGTGAGGGGAGGCGTGGACTGGATGAGAAAACTGGCCTTCCGCTACAGACGAGTAAAAGAAATCTACACCACCTACAAAAATAATGTTGGAGGTAATCCCCAATACACTGACCTAGCTCAGCATTGCTGAGTGGAGAGAAACACTCAGACAGTGTGATTGTGTGTTTATGTGTGTGCCTTTGTGTGTCAGGGAGTTTGGGCGTGTGTGTGCCTTAAGTGTGCACGTGTGCATGCGTGAGTGTGTGTTTCAAAAACACACATGCCCCACCACTTGGTCTGGGTAAATTCTTAAATTTTGAAGGTATTTGGAGATTTGGTCCAACCCAAACAATGTTTGCCTGCGTTTCAGGTCTGCTGGGCCCAGCCAAAAGGGAAGCCTGGTTGCAATTGCGAGCAGAAATTGAAGCTTTGACGGACTCCTGGTTAACACTGGCACTGAAAGCACTAACATTAATCCACTCAAGGTAAGGCACCACTGAGGAAAATTGTCCCAGGTCCCATACCGCACATATATAAACTACCATGTGGTGTAAATAAGTCAACTTTATACTCCCCGGCCTAAGAGAAAAAAGCTAAGCTCAGTATTTGTCTTGGTGTACACGCACTGTCCCTTGATTTTGAAATATAGCGTGAGGGGAGCTCAGGAAAAGCTCGATGAATATAGTTAAAACCCCATCTCTCACACCTCGACAGCCTGCCGCTTGTCCTCTGGACAAACGGCCGTGCTTCTCATTTGTGCTCTCGGTGTTTGTCTTGTCCTCCCCCGGAGTCATTTAGAATGATGTCATCCCTCTCTCCTTCCCCCCGCAGGTCAAACTGTGTGAATATCCTGGTGACCACCACGCAGCTCATACCTGCCCTGGCTAAGGTCCTGCTGTACGGCCTAGGGATCGTCTTTCCTATTGAGAATATTTATAGCGCAACGAAAATAGGTAAACAAAGCACTTTCTATAACACTGAGCCTGAGTTTCCCCCCCCCGGGTGTTAGTGCTGTGGTTGCAGGGTTATAAGCAATATGTGTCTGTGTGTGTGTGTGTGTGTCTGTGTGTGTGTGTGTGTGTGTGTGTGTGTGTGTGTGTGTGTGTGTGTGTGTGTGTGTGTGTGTGTGTGTGCGTGCGTGTGTGTGTGTGTGTGTCTGTCTGGGTGGTATGGCTTTTGGTCTCATGAGTGTAATGAAGGTGATATGTGTTAACAGTATGATCCAGATGCTATGCGTCTGGGCTGTTTGTTTGTGTGTGCGTGTGTGCGTGTGTGTGTGTGTGGAGGGGGTGGGGAGGGCAGACAGACACATGAGAGGGTTGATGTTTCATGTTTCTCACTGAGGGAAGAGGCCTAATCAGCCAGGGCCTATTTTTCTGGAGCTGAGCCTGGGCCAAGGCCCTCCTCTCCCTCTCCTCCTGTCTCTCTCTTCTCCTCTACCAGCCTCTCCCTCTCTCTCTCTCCTCCTCTCCTCTACCAGCCTCTCCGTCTCCTCCTCTGCTCCTCTCCTCTACCAGCCTCTCCCTCTCCTCCTCTCCTCTACTAGCCTCTCCCTCTCCTCTTCTCCTCTACCAGCCTCTCCTCCTCTTCTCTTCCTCTCCTCTACCAGTCTCTCCCTCTCTTCCTCTCCTCCTCTCCTCTACCAGTCTCTCCCTCTCATCCTCTCCTCTACCAGCCTCTTCCTCTCCTCCTCTCCTCTACCAGTCTCTCCCCCCCACCCCTGTCCTTCCCAGGCCCTTGCATATGAAACCACTTCTGCACATTTATGTCATTCCACAGACACTGCCCCCACCGCCCCAGCCCCCCCACCCCTGCTCCCCACCCCTCCTTTACTGTTTAAAATGCAAAATAAACATCCAGCTTCACTCCTGCGCCATTTTCCAGCAGATCGTCAGGAGAGTGTATTAGAGGTACTGGGAGCGCTAAGCCTCCTGGTTGCTCTGCTCAGGGTCGGAGCATGTGAGGGGGATTCAGCTTGTTAAAGTCCATTTGTCCCAGGTTCAGGGAGGAGAACGACACACTTAATGCTTTTCAGATTGACTCGCTATCTGGGCCCTTGGCCCTGGCCGCGCTGTTTACACTCTGTTATGTTTGGTATTACGCCTGGTGTTTTTAAAGGTCTCCCCATGTCCCTCTGTGGACGTTTGCTCCCCTGTGGTTACTCATGTTAACCCACCTCTACCCCTCCCCCCTCTCTCTCCTGCCCCCCTTCTCTACTTCACAGGAAAGGAGAGCTGTTTTGAGAGAGTAATCCAGAGGTTCGGGAGGAAAGTTGTTTACGTTGTCGTGGGAGACGGAGTGGAAGAGGAGCAAGGCTCAAAAAAGGTAAGAGGACAGTACTGTGTGCCCTGACCTCTCTGATCACCCTGAACCCTCTGATCGCCCCGGCCCCTCTGATCACCTCGACCACTGAGGAAAAATGTACTCCTTCCGATGCTCAGTTTGTAAAGGCTCGCTGTGAGGGCCGAGGGCCGTAAGAAGTCCTCGAGTACACAGAACATGGTTGTCAACTCTTGTTGTCTCTTCATTATCTCTCTTTAATCAGTGAATTTTCTTATTGGCAGGAAAGGTTGAAGAAAGAGAGAGGTACTGAGGATAGAGAGAGAGAGACAGAGAGACAGAGAGAGAGTATATAATCAGGCCTTTCCACCCGTCATCTCAAGTTCACCCAGCAGAGAGAGAAGGGGGGGACATAATTATATATTCCAGCCCATGACCCTGGGCAGTGTGAATGCTGTATGTGTAATGTTAGACAGGCCCTTTCAAGGGGCTACATAAATAGAGCGTGCATCCGAGAGGCTTAAATCTTTGTTGATGAAATCAGGATATTTACAGCAATGACAAGCTTGTTAGAGGGAGAACCCCCAAATTATCCAGAGCAAGACTGAATCTCTGTTCAGGTGCTTCAGCATCAGAGATCTGTCTCTCTCTGTCTCTCTCTCTCTTTGTCTCTCTCTGTCTCTCTCTCTGTCTGTCTGTCTCTCTCTCTGTCTCTGTCTTTCTCTTGCTCGTCAGTAGATTTATGTTTCATGTTGGCTCTTGCCAAGAATTGTGTATTCAGCTTTTCTGCCAAGTTTAGATGTAAACCCAATGCTCTCCGTGAACCACACACACCAAAATATTCATTAGCTAATTAATCAGGAGGGCTGGGGCATATTTCACTGACAGGTGGGGTCAACCACACTGTCAAGGTGAGCACAAGGAGTTCCCCTCCAAAAAGCTTCCAGCTCTCATTTCACCTGTTTTTCAGTAAACAAAGAGTGGAAGTAGGAAGGCGATGGAGGGGACGCATTTAAAATGGGCAGAGGGGGGGGGGGGGATGAAAGAAAAAGAGATAATGATTTGGCTGAGTAAACTTCGAGATTTACATCATGAAAGACCAGGCATAGCTTGGGGTCGTGCTTGAAGGGATGACTGTAAAAAAAAAAAAAAAAAAAGAGGGATGATAGTGATAAGTATTTCACCCGTTTTGAGTGGCGGGATTGTGACAGTGACGAGAGGATAAGGCTTTTCCCCCATCTGAGTAGTTCTAGAGGCGTGACAAGCTGCACGGTAAAAGGTTTCTACATCAACATCAGAGGGAAGGTGAAATAACATGACAGGTTCACCAGTCAAGGGCTGCAGATCAGTCGTGACAGAGTAGAACTGCACACACTCATAGACCAGCAGTGTCACTCTCTCTCTCTCTCTCTCTCTCTCTCTCTCTCTCTCTCGCTCTATCCCCTTCTTAAAACACCCAGAGCACCAGAAACAATTCCGCCTCAAGATATTCTCATTGCCAAGGAGAAAGAGAGAAAGAGAGAGAGAGAGGAGGGGGTAGATAACATCTCTAGCTTTTAAACTTAAAAGCAAAGACAATTTACAAAACAAAAAGCAAAGAGCTTTTTAAGGGTCAGTGCCGGCTCTCCTAGGCGGAACATATGGCTGGGGGAGGCTGTCCGTTTGATAAGGGGGAAGGTAATGGTCTCCACCCACTCAGGGCTCGAGGGCCGAGGACCCTACCTGACAAGCTCCTTTCATTCTCGCTCCGACTCAGGTTTCTCTCTCCTCCTCTCCCTGGGAACCACAGCTCATTTAGAGGCCTGTCCGCAGTAGAGAGGCCTGGATGGCAGCTTTAGCATCCGAGCCTTTTATCGCTAAAAGGACACTGAGTGCCATTCAGCCATCCAGCTAGCCGTTGCTAACCTGGACCAGTGTAGCTGGGAGAAGAGTGGACCTGTGTAAACGAGCGGTGTGTGTCAGGGTTGAAGAGGACTCACCGTGTGACACGGAGCTCAGCACACACAGGGGAGAGAGGGCAGATGTCAGGGCTGGGTGATTGACAGGAGTGTTTTTTTAACGGGAGAAAGAGCTTGAAATCCAAAGATCATTTCATGTTGGGTCTTTAACTGTGGAAGGTTGTTTTAAAACTGAGTCTTGTGCAGGAAGGGATCAAATATTCAAGTATTTTTAGATATGGAATGGATAGTGAAAGAGAGAGAGAGTGTGTGTTTGAATGTACGTGTGTGTGTGAGCGATCCTTTAAATATGAGGTGTCTGACTACTGAGGAGCTGTTTGGATATGAGCTAACTCGGTTCCTCTCCTCCCCCAGCACAACATGCCCTTCTGGAGGATCTCCAGCCACTCTGACCTCATGGCTCTCCACCATGCTCTGGACCTGGAGTACTTGTAGCGCCGCACCTCCGCCTCTGCCCAGCTCCAGCTTCCACTAACTTTGCGACCTTTCACCTCCGGCCCTTGGAACCCTAGACCCCTGTCCCACGCCCACCGCAGCCCCCGCAGCCCAGAGAATGCCCCCCTGTGTCGCCTGGCGTCTGCCCTCCACCAGACAGGAAGAAAAGAAGAACAAGAGAAGAGAAGAAAAAAGAAAGAAACTGAGTGACACGGTCAATGTGTTGACATACGGCCACAATTCGTCTTAACCCTAAACCTTTTTTTCGGAGGGAAGCGGAGGAGAGTGAATTTATGGCGCTGCAGCTGCTAGCCCTGGTTACTGTGAATTGGCTGCTTTCTGAAGCCGTCAAAGTGTTTTACGGCCCTGTATGTGCCGGGACTCTGCAAGGGTTCACACCTGTGAGGAGAGCAGAGCTACTGACGCCCAAGGCTCAGCAAAACCACAGAAGAGGACTGCTATCATCCCTATCTCTTTCTCTCTCTCTCTCTCTCTCTCTCTCTCTCTCTCTCTCTCTCTCTCTCTCTCTCTCTCTCTCTCTCTCTCTCTCTCTCTCTCTCTCTCTCTCTCTCTCTCTCTCTCTCTCTCTCTCTCTCTCTCTCTCTCTCTCTCTCTCTCTCTCTCTCTCTGTCTCTCTCTGTCTCTCTCTGTCTCTCTCTCTCTCTGTCTCTCTCTGTCTCTCTCTGTCTCTCTCTGTCTCTCTCTCCTCTCTCTCTCTCTCTCTCTCTCTCTCTCTCTCTCTGTCTCTCTCTCCTCTCTCTCTCTCTCTCTCTCAGTCCCACCTCTACAGTGCATGGCCGTCCTCCTCTGCTCCCTCCTGGCCTGGCCGCCTGTGCTTTTTATTTATGAATGGAGACTTTGTGAGTGGCTCTGTCTGTCCCCAGGAAGGTACCTCCAGGAAAGACTTGTGCCTTGCTCACCTGACAAAGTACTTTGATTTCCACCACACCAAGAGGACGAGGAAGGCTCTTATGGAAGAATCAAAACATGGGTTTTCTAATAATTTAAGAAAATTAAGAAACTTTATTTACTATGCTGAGGCAATCGTGTACAGAGGAAATCTTTTTGTGTGTAAATTTGTAATCACTGGACTATTCCTTCCTATATTCATTTAGGTACATGCTCTTGAAAGATGGCAATGCTTTTTCATTGAAGTAAAAAAAAAAAAAAGCATCGTTTAGCACATTAGCTTGTGCGGTGCCCGAAAGTGTTGATGTGTTTAAGGTTTTGTTCATTAAACAAATATGTAGATAAAGGGATTTTGTGATAACTCGTTATGTTAAGACCAAAAGCATGGATGTCAAGTGTCAATGATCATTTCATTTTGTTCAGCTGTGTTTTCCCCGTCAGTATCCCAACTCCTTACTCCCACAAAAGAAAGGCATTCTGACATCTCACGTATCTTAAGACAAAAGCTCTCCTCTGAATCACCACTTTTTTAGATACATATTTGATAGGGGATAATGTTTCGCTTTTCCTTTTTACTTATTCAGAGAAGTCGCTCAATCTTATGCCCCTAAGGCACCTCGGCTGGCAGCCCAAACCCTATGTATTTGGAAGCTAGCATATTCAGCCACGATATCGTATAACTTGGATAAGGGTTTCTAACCTGGCATTGAACTGAGTGATAATTGTTAAAACTTTCCCTCTCATTGTTCTTGCCTAATCAGAGCCATTTTGACAATTTCAATAAATTTAGGAGGTCATCTTTCAGGAAAAAGCTTAATTAATAGGTTTTATTATCTTTTATACAAGCGCTATAAAAAAACTCTTGTACAGCAAGCGTCATTTTGTATAAAGTAGTGTTTTTATTTTGACAAAAAATTGTGTTCTTCTGTGTCTCACTTTGAACGGCAGTAGTTAAAAATCATGACACCTGTTTTGATAGGGCTGTGGAACTGGGGATTGGGAAACCATATGAAGCTTTTGAAGATTGACAGAAAAGCCACTAACCGCCCCCTGAAGAAGGGGGTTTAAGAACAGGACAGTACTATATGCTATAGACTGTGAATTTTTTAAGCAGGAACCGACTCGATCTGTTTCTAATTCCCCATCCTCTGCACATGGTCACTGTTGCTCTGTACGTAACCGTGGTGACCCCTCTCTCCTTCCCCAGGCAGACTTTCTCACTAGGTTTGTGATTTCCCTCGTCTCAGCCCCCCCTCCCTCTCCTCTCTCTCTCTACTCTGGGGATCTCCATATTGCTGCTAGGATCAAGGTAACCGTATAGGTAGGTAGACAAGGAAATGTTTTATAGATTCACACAGCACGCTTTTTTTATTATGTTGCAATCATAAATGCAAACTGGAAATACTTTACACCAAGCGGGCCGCATTGTGAAACGCAAAGTTTGTTGTGTCTGCAAAAAGATGTGTACAGATGTTTTTGACATTATTATTTGATTGTGTTTAAATTAATAAAAAATAATTTGTGACCTGTTTCACTTGATACTTTTCTGTGCAATACCGATGGTGAAAGCTTCTAACAAAATTACGATTGTGAAAGTAGAGGTTCATACCTCTGTTGGTATGTATACTGACGGATGCAAAAACAAATTTTATTTGAGTGAACATACTATAGAAATGTATAGTGTTTATAATATAGTACAACTGAATCTAGAAATTACCATCATCTAGTAATTTCTTGAATGTGTTAGTGATTGTTGTTTGAATGTTTATGCAGTTCAAATGTAATTTCACAAATATTTGACTCAATTATCAAGTAAAATATTTCTTTAACTGGAAAAGCCCTAAATGCAGGTGTCCAGGCCTTGTTCTATTTTGATATATAGCATCATGTAAAATACAAACCCACACATTCCGTTTAGTGCCCGCCTGGTTAGAGAGCCCAGTGTTAGAAGAGTGACCAGCCCCAGTCACTAATCCCAACCAGGAAGCAGAGAGAAACCAGATCTGACCCAGGTCTAGACCCCAAACAACGTCACCAGCTTCACACAATCTCATGCCATACAGAAGTGGCTCATTGGCCGACCTGCTATTAAATATTGACGATATATAACGATAAAGGGCATTGCTGCAATCACACAGGCATTCCAGGTCACCCTTTCTGCATCACGCTTTACTTTAGAAATGTTGCTGAGCAGACGCATGTATGTAACATTTGAATGACAAAATCTTTATTCTAACTTGTAATGGCATTACTGGATTATCAACTATATTATGGAGCAGCAATTGTATGGACTGTAACACTCAACAAAATATTCAATAGAAAGTTCATCACTTCAATTGAGAGACACTTAATACTTAATAATATGATGTGTTGCGTGTTAGTATCTTACAATTCGAGTAAATTGTAAAGTTGAGAGTCCTCTTTCAGATTTTTGACTTGTGTGGCCTAGCATTTACAATAACACATCAGATTTACCCTGTCTGAAGAGGCCTCAGAACCTACAAGCCAAATTCAAACCGCCTCGATGCATGGGGAGTTGAGTTAGTTTAAATAACACATGAAAAATATTTATGAAGCTGATTTTATGAGGTGGTCAAAGCTGAGACAGTCCAGCCTGTAACACTAGCCTGGACGAGGACGAAACGAACCAGTCCAGAACCGCAGTGGAGAATTAAGCATGCAAGGAATTTGATTCAGAGGTGCACGGTTCTCTTTAATATCCTAATCATTTCGGTTGTGAGATGTCAGAGTGATGGGCAGGGGAGAGGCCCGCTCATGTCCAGCCAGAGCTCTCAGGACAGGGCAGGACAGGACAGGGAGATTGGGCCACTACTCGTGGAATGTAACAACACAATGACCTTCTAATGCGCTTCTCCCCACTTCCGAACAGCTGAAAGACTAGAGAGCTGGCCGTCTGAAGCGCAGGCTGACTGGCTGAGTCTCCAGGGGCTGAGCAGGCTCTCACAGCACAGAATAGGTTTTGTTCTCTTTGATAATCTTTCCCTCTGCCCAGGCGGGGGACTGAGTGCAAACGACTGCAGGTCTAGACCAGAGCAGACCAGACCAGACGTATTTGTCAGTTTGAGAAAGAGAGAGTTTTGTGAGTTTCATGGCTCTGGCCGTGCCATTTCTATCTCTGTGTTGCTCAGAGGAAGTGAACTAAAATAGGCACCGGTTT